>NC_048585.1:612500-622500 GCF_013265735.2 Oncorhynchus mykiss
TTCAGTTAAAATGGGGCGGCAGGTAGCCTAGTGGTTAGAGCATTGGACTAGTAACCGAAAGGTTGCAAGATCGAATCCCCGAGCTGACAAGGTAAAATCTGTCGTTCTGCCCCTGAACAAGGCAGTTAACTCACTGTTCCTAAGTAGGCTGTCATTGTAAATAAGAATTTGTTCTTAACTGACTTGCCTAGTTAAATAAAGGTTCAATATTTTTTATTAAATATAATACAGAACTGCAATTCTAGAATATCTATTATAGATATAGCAATGGAATGTTCATTCTGTTCAGTTTGATTCAGAGGCTGTATCAGTCAATACATCCTCTATGAACCCGTTGTAGACCGTGTCCGTTCTGTTCAGTTTGAGTCAGAGGTTGTAATATGGCCATAAATCACCTGGTGGCAGAACTGAGCGATTTCCCCTTAGATAGGCCAGTTGCAAAGTCAAAAATTGTCTTCATTGTAAAAATGTATGAAAACAAAGATGAGCTTTTTAGTTTTAATTTAAGGTTAGGCATTTGAGACCGGCTAGTGACCACTCTGCAGAGCTGGATTTGGGTACTAACTAAGCTGTATTTTGTGATTTAGGCAGGATGTTGTAACTCACCTGCTTAGCTGTAGCCCAGAACCTGGTCTCTAACAGGTCCTGTGCCATCTGAACCCCAATGGCTGAAAGAGAGAGAAGAGAGAGATGAGGTCAGTAAAATTCACCCTCCAGTAAGAGAGAGCAAGGGGGGGGGGGGGGGGGGGGGGTGAGACAGACAGAGAGAGCAAAGGGGGGGGGGGGTGAGACAGACAGAGACAGCAAGGGGGGGGGGGTGAGACAGACAGAGAGAGAGAGAGAGAGAGAGAGACAGACAGAGAAGGAGAGAGAGAGAGAGAGATGAGGTCAGTAAATTCACCCTCCAGAGAGAGAGAGAGAGAGAGCAAGAGAGGGGGGGAGCAGGGGGCGAGACAGAGAGAGAGAGGGAGAGGGAGAGAGGGAGAGAGAGAGAGAGAGAGAGAGAGAGAGAGAGAGAGAGAGAGAGAGAGAGAGAGAGATGAGGTCAGTAAAATTCACCCTCCAGTGAGTTCTCCACACAGATAGAGTCTGACAGAGCAGAGTGATGGTGGCAGACCATCTCTGTATCTCCTGAGTTTTAGCTACCTCTGTCTTAAAAAGTGCTGGTGGTAGAACATCTCTGTATCTCCTGAGTCACCAGCCTTTCCCGAGTCAAGAAAATGCAATCCGAAATCTACTGCTCCTAATTATTTTGACTGGTTGGTGACCACCAACCCTGAGTCTATATTGGCAGCAACCTCTTGTTTCAAACACACTGTCTAGAGTTTTGAGTGGCTACTGCTTTCCACAGAGGAGAGGAGACAGGGTTGTAGGGTGCAAGAGGAAAGGAACAAGAGGGGGAACGAGGAGAGGAGGGATGAACAAGAGGAAGAGGAGGGTGAGGAAGACCACTGCATACATGAGTCATAATGTACATCATAATGGTCATCATCAGGGATAATATAACAAATGCAATGTAGCCCCAAGGGCCTCCGGGATAATATAACTAATACATTGTAGCACAACAAGAGCCTTCAGAACCAAGGGCCTTCAGAACCAAGGGCCTTCAGAACCAAGGGCCTTCAGAACCAAGGGCCTTCAGAACCAAGGGACTTCAGAACCAAGGGCCTTCAGAACCAAGGGCCTCAGGGATAATATAACTAATACATTGTAGCACAACAAGGTCCTTCAGAACCAAGGGCCTTCAGAACCAAGGGCCTTCAGAACCAAGGGCCTTCAGAACCAAGGGCCTCAGGGATAATATAACTAATACATTGTAGCACAACAAGGGCCTTCAGAACCAAGGGCCTTCAGAACCAAGGGCCTTCAGAACCAAGGGCCTCTAGAACCAAGGGTTTTCAGAACAAAGGGATTCCAGAACCAAGAGCCTTCAGAACCAAGGGATTCCAGAACCAAGGGCCTCCAGAACCAAGGGCCTCCAGAACCAAGGGCCTTCAGAACCAAAGGCCTCCAGAACCAAAGGCCTCCAGAACCAAGGGCCTTCAGAACCAAAGGCCTCCAGAACCAAGGGCCTCCAGAACCAAGGGCCTCCAGAACCAAGGGCCTTCAGAACCAAAGGCCTCCAGAACCAAGGGACTTCAGAACCAAGGGCCTCCAGAACCAAGGGCCTCCAGAATATACTCTGGTACTGACTGATAGTTTGTGTCAGCAGAGGGACTGGATTGTAGTGTCAGCAGTGCTTATCAGGCAAAAAGGAGTTTGGTTCACACACATACTCACAAGCACACGCAGGCAGGCAAGTGTGTGTGCATGTGTGTTTGTGAGTGTGTGCGCGCCTGTGAGTGTGTGTGTGTGTTTGTGAGTGCGTGTGCGCCTGTGAGTGTGTGTTTGTGAGTGTGTGTGCGCCTGTGAGTGTGTGTGTGTGTTTGTGAGTGTGTGTTCGCCTGTGAGTGTGTGTTCAGATGTAGGTATTTCTAATTAATAGAATATTCTGATCAGGGGTTGGACGCTGTGGCACAGGGCCCACCACTCTCTGGAATGCTAACCTCAAAACTAATTACTCTGAGCTGTCAATCACGCACGCACACACACACACACGCACACACACACACACACACACACACACACACACACACACACACACACACACACACACACACACACACACACACACACACACACACACACACACACACACACACACACACACACACACACACACACACACACACACACACACACACACACACAAACACACACACACACACACACACAAAATAATACATAAATGAGTAATTTAATTGGATGCTATGCTAAAGAAAGAGAAAGAGAGGGAGAGAGAGAAAGAGAGAGGGAGGGAGGGAGGGAAAGGGGAGGGAGAAAGAGAGAGGGAGTGAGCGAGGGAGGGAGGGAGGGAGGGAGGGAGGGAAAGGGTGAGGGAGGGAGAGAGAGAGAGAGGGAGAAAGAGAGAGAGTGATAGGGAGAGAGAGAGAGTGATAGGGAGAGAGTGATAGGGAGAGAGAGAGAGAGAGGGAGAGAGAGAAAGATGGACACAGATCGAGAGAGCGAGAGGGAGGGACAGAGGGAGGGAGAAAGACAGAGAGGGAGGGAGTGAGCGAGGGAGGGAAAGGGGGAGGGAGGGAGAGAAATGGGGAGGAAGAGAGAGGGGGGAGGGAGGGAGGGAGGGAGGGAGGGAGGGAGGGAGGGAGGGAGGGAGGAAAGGGGAGGGAGGGAGAGAGAGAGAGAGAGGGAGGGAGAAAGAGAGTGATAGGGAGAGAGAGAGAGTGATAGGGAGAGAGAGAGAGAGAGAGAGAGAGAGAGAGAGAGAGGGAGGGAGAAAGAGAGAGAGAGCGAGAGAGAGAGGGGGAAGGAGGGAGAGGGAGGGAGAAAGAGAGCCATGTAGAGAGGCACACTTGTCCAGTCGTCTGTGAAGTAACAGTCAAGACATTTACACAGTAGAACACATCTGCTGTCTTCACTCAATAACAACAGTAGACAGATGTTATCTGAATACCCCATTAACTAGTCATGTCTACAGTATTGTCAGGTTAAAACATGACTGTATTTCCTTGATTCAAGATGGAGGTGATAACCTCGTAGTTTCATGGGTTTTTACCTGATGCTAGGCAGATGTAATTACATCCACCATCTTACCACAAGCAGCCTCTAGTCTACAGTATTGTCAAGTTGAAAATAGACACCCAGTACAATCTGTTATCTGGTATTGGCTAGTTCTCTGGGTGTAGTTCTTTCATTCAAAATGGAGGTGGTTATGTAATGTAATGTTTCATTTCTTCACGAGGATGTAAGTGTGGCCATGTTGAGTTGATTGTTGTGTAAAATAAACTCTCTATAAACGTAGAACAGAATTGATGGACACATGGGTGGGTGGCGTTCAGTTGACAGCATGTTTGTGTGTGTGTGTGTGTGGGTGTGTGTGTGGATGTGTGTGTGTGTGTGTGTGTGTGTGTGTGTGCGTGCGTGCGAGCGTGTGTGCGTGCGTGCGTGTGTGTGTGCGTGTGTGCGTGTGTGTGTGTGTGTGTGTGGAAATAGCTCTATTGTAGCCACAGTTCAGTTCACCAGACATACAGTTTATTAGTTAATTTATCTAGACTTGGATGATTTATAGACCGCCGCAGGGCTTCATACCCATTAATGGTCTGTTCCAGATTACAGCGATTAGGCCGGGCCGACGAACAGAGCTGCGTTGTCAAAGAAACATTTTGGATTGCTTTTCCCAATCGTCTTCATTTGGTTTTGTACACAAGGATTGTCATTTGTTGAGTTGAGTTGATTAAAAATGTCAAATCTATGAATTGACATGAAATAAAAGTTGAAACATGAAGATGAAATTGTCATATGAGCCTTGTTGTGTTGGTGCGGTTGTATGGATGGATGTAGAGAGAGATGGAGAGAAAAAGCCTTGTTATGTTGGTGCGGTTGTATGGATGGATGTAGAGAGAGATGGAGAGAAAAAGCCTTGTTATGTTGGTGCGGTTGTATGGATGGATGTAGAGAGAGATGGAGAGAAAAAGCCTTGTTATGTTGGTGCGGTTGTATGGATGGATGTAGAGAGAGATGGAGAGAAAAAGCCTTGTTATGTTGGTGCGGTTGTATGGATGGATGTAGAGAGATGGAGAGAAAAAGCCTTGTTATGTTGGTACGGTTGTATGGATGGATGTAGAGAGAGATGGAGAGAAAAAGCCTTGTTGTGTTGGTGCGGTTGTATGGATGGATGTAGAGAGAGATGGAGAGAAAAAGCCTTGTTATGTTGGTGTGGTTGTATGGATGGATGTAGAGAGATGGAGAGAAAAAGCCTTGTTGTGTTGGTGCGGTTGTATGGATGGATGTAGAGAGAGATGGAGAGAAAAAGCCTTGTTATGTTGGTGTGGTTGTATGGATGGATGTAGAGAGATGGAGAGAAAAAGCCTTGTTGTGTTGGTGCGGTTGTATGGATGGATGTAGAGAGAGATGGAGAGAAAAAGCCTTGTTATGTTGGTGCGGTTGTATGGATGGATGTAGAGAGAGATGGAGAGAAAAAGCCTTGTTATGTTGGTGTGGTTGTATGGATGGATGTAGAGAGATGGAGAGAAAAAGCCTTGTTGTGTTGGTGCGGTTGTATGGATGGATGTAGAGAGAGATGGAGAGAAAAAGCCTTGTTATGTTGGTGCGGTTGTATGGATGGATGTAGAGAGAGATGGAGAGAAAAAGCCTTGTTATGTTGGTGCGGTTGTATGGATGGATGTTGAGAGAGATGGAGAGAAAAAGCCTTGTTATGTTGGTGCGGTTGTATGGATGGATGTAGAGAGAGATGGAGAGAAAAAGCCTTGTTGTGTTGGTGTGGTTGTATGGATGGATGTAGAGAGAGATGGAGAGAAAAAGCCTTGTTATGTTGGTGCGGTTGTATGGATGGATGTAGAGAGAGATGGAGAGAAAAAGCCTTGTTATGTTGGTGTGGTTGTATGGATGGATGTAGAGAGATGGAGAGAAAAAGCCTTGTTGTGTTGGTGCGGTTGTATGGATGGATGTAGAGAGAGATGGAGAGAAAAAGCCTTGTTATGTTGGTGTGGTTGTATGGATGGATGTAGAGAGATGGAGAGAAAAAGCCTTGTTGTGTTGGTGCGGTTGTATGGATGGATGTAGAGAGAGATGGAGAGAAAAAGCCTTGTTATGTTGGTGCGGTTGTATGGATGGATGTAGAGAGATGGAGAGAAAAAGCCTTGTTATGTTGGTGCGGTTGTATGGATGGATGTAGAGAGATGGAGAGAAAAAGCCTTGTTATGTTGATTGTGGACTACAGGAAAAGAAGGACTGAGCACGCCCCCGTTCTCATCGACAGGGCTGTAGTGGAGCAGGTTGAGAGGTCCTTGGTGTCCACATCACCAACAAACTAACATGGTCCAAGCACACCAAGACAGTCGTGAAGAGGGCACGACAAAAACCTTTTCCACCTCAGGAGACTGAAAAGATTTGGCATGGGTCCTCAGATCCTCAAAAGGTTTTACAGCTGCACCATCGAGAGCATCCTTATGAGTTGCATCACTGCCGGGTCTGGCAACTGCTCGGCCTCCGACCGCAAGGCGCTACAGAGGGTAGTGCGTACGGCCCAGTGCATCACTGGGGCCAAGCTTCCTGCAATCCAGGACCTCTATACCAGGCGGTGTGAGAGGAAGTACCTAAAAATTGTCGAAGACAACAGCCACCCTAGTCATAGACTGTTCTCTCTACTACCGCATGGCAAGTGGTATCGGAGCGCCAAGTCTAGGTCCAAAGGCTTCTAACCAGCTTCTACCCCCAAGCCATAATACTCCTGAACATCTAATCAAATGGCTACCCAGACTATTTGCATTGCCCCCAAACCCCCTCTTTTACGCTGCTGCTACTCTCTGTTATCATCTATGCATAGTCACTTTAATAACTCAACCTACCTGTACATATTACCTCAATTACCTCGACTAACCGGTTCCCCCTCACATTGACTCTGTACCGGTTCCCCCTCACATTGACTCTGTACCGGTTCCCTCATCACATTGACTCTGTACCGGTTCCCCTGCACATTGACTCTGTACCGGTTCCCTCATCACATTGACTCTGTACCGGTTCCATTATCACATTGACTCTGTACCGGTTCCCCTCACATTAACTCTGTACTGGTTCCCCTCACATTAACTCTGTACCGGTTCCCCCTCACATTAACTCTGTACCGGTTCCCCCTCACATTAACTCTGTACCGGTTCCCCTGCACATTGACTCTGTACCGGTTCCCTCATCACATTGACTCTGTACCGGTTCCATTATCACATTGACTCTGTACCGGTTCCCCTCACATTAACTCTGTACCGGTTCCCCCTCACATTAACTCTGTACCGGTTCCCCCTCACATTAACTCTGTACCGGTTCCCTCATCACATTGACTCTGTACCGGTTCCCCTGCACATTGACTCTGTACCGGTTCCCTCATCACATTGACTCTGTACCGGTTCCATTATCACATTGACTCTGTACCGGTTCCCCTCACATTAACTCTGTACTGGTTCCCCTCACATTAACTCTGTACCGGTTCCCCCTCACATTAACTCTGTACCGGTTCCCCCTCACATTAACTCTGTACCGGTTCCCCCTCACATTAACTCTGTACCGGTTCCCCCTCACATTAACTCTGTACCGGTTCCCCCTACTACACCTGTTGTATTCAGCATATCACCATAAGGTCTACTACACCTGTTGTATTCGATGAATGTGACAAATACAAAAGCCTTGTTAAGTTGGTCTGATTGTATGGAGGGATGGAGAGGAAAAGGCCTTGTTATGTTGGTGTGGTTGTATGGAGGGATGGAGAGGAAAGGCCTTGTTATGTTGGTGTGGTTGTATGGAGGGATGGAGAGGAAAGGCCTTGTTATGTTGGTGTGGTTGTATGGAGGGATGGAGAGGAAAAGCCTTGTTATGTTGGTGTGGTTGTATGGAGGGATGGAGAGGAAAGGCCTTGTTATGTTGGTGTGGTTGTATGGAGGGATGGAGAGGAAAAGCCTTGTTATGTTGGTGTGGTTGTATGGAGGGATGGAGAGGAAAGGCCTTGTTATGTTGGTGTGGTTGTATGGAGGGATGGAGAGGAAAAGCCTTGTTATGTTGGTGTGGTCGTATGGAGGGATGGAGAGGAAAAGCCTTGTTATGTTGGTGTGGTTGTATGGAGGGATGGAGAGGAAAAGCCTTGTTATGTTGGTGTGGTCGTATGGAGGGATGGAGAGGAAAAGCCTTGTTATGTTGGTGTGGTTGTATGGAGGGATGGAGAGTAAAAGCCTTGTTATGTTGGTGTGGTTGTATGGAGGGATGGAGAGGAAAAGGCCTTGTTATGTTGGTCTGGTTGTATGGAGGGATGGAGAGGAAAAGCCTTGTTATGTTGGTGTGGTTGTATGGAGGGATGGAGAGGAAAAGCCTTGTTATGTTGGTGTGGTTGTATGGAGGGATGGAGAGGAAAAGGCCTTGTTATGTTGGTGTGGTTGTATGGAGGGATGGAGAGTAAAAGCCTTGTTATGTTGGTGTGGTTGTATGGAGGGATGGAGAGGAAAAGGCCTTGTTATGTTGGTGTGGTTGTATTGAGGGATGGAGAGGAAAAGCCTTGTTATGTTGGTGTGGTTGTATGGAGGGATGGAGAGGAAAAGCCTTGTTATGTTGGTGTGGTTGTATGGAGGGATGGAGAGGAAAAGCCTTGTTATGTTGGTGTGGTTGTATGGAGGGATGGAGAGGAAAAGGAAAATAACATGTTTAAATCATAGCGAGTGGGAGCACCCCATTCAGAGTGGAGCTTGATAAAACTCAGCAGGGTCTCCCTACGGACCTCATACTGCAGAGGGAGAGGGAGAGAGATGAGAGGGAGAGAGATGAGGGTAGAGAGAGAGAGGGAGAGAGAGAGAGGGAGAGAGAGAGATATGAGGGTAAAGAAAGAGGGAGAGAGAGAGATGAGGGTAGAGAGAGAGAGAGAGAGAGAGAGAGAGGGAGAGAGAGATATGAGGGTAAAGAAAGAGAGAGAGAGAGAGATAAGGGTAGAGAGAGAGAGAGAGAGAGAGAGAGAGGGAGAGAGAGATATGAGGGTAAAGAAAGAGAGAGAGAGAGAGATAAGGGTAGAGAGAGAGAGAGAGAGATGAGGGTAAAAAGAGAGAGAGAGAGAGAGAGAGATGAGGGTAGAGAGAGAGAGAGAAAGAGAGAGAGATAAGAGGGTAAAGAAAGAGAGAGAGAGAGAGATGAGGGTATAGAGAGAGAGAGAGAGAGAGAGAGAGAGAGAGAAAGAGATGAGGGTAGAGAGAGAGAGAGAGAGAGAGAGATGAGGGTAAAGAAAGAGAGAGAGAGAGAGAGAGAGATGAGGGTAGAGAGAGGGAGAGAAAGAGAGAGAGATAAGAGGGTAAAGAAAGAGAGAGAGAGAGAGAGATGAGGGTAGAGAGAGAGGGGTAGAGAGAGAGAGAGAGAGAGATGAGAGTAAAGAAAGAGAGAGAGAGAGAGATGAGGGTAAAGAAAGAGAGAGAGAGATGAGGGTAGAGAGAGAGAGAGAGAGAGATGAGGGTAAAGAAAGAGAGAGAGAGAGAGATGAGGGTAGAGAGAGAGAGAGAGAGAGAGAGAGAGATGCGGGTAGAGAGAGAGAGAGAGAGAGAGATGAGGGTAGAGAGAGAGAGAGATGAGGGTAAAGAAAGAGAGAGAGAGAGAGATGAGGGTAGAGAGAGAGAGAGAGAGAGAGAGATGAGGGTAAAGAAAGAGAGAGAGAGAGAGATGAGTGTAGAGAGAGAGAGAGAGAGAGAGATGAGGGTAGAGAGAGAGAGAGAGAGATGAGGGTAGAGAGAGAGAGAGAGAGAGAGAGATGCGGGTAGAGAGAGAGAGAGAGAGAGATGATGGTAGAGAGAGGGGGAGAGAGAGAGAGAGATGAGGGAAGTGGAAAGAGGAAAAGAGATAAAAACATTTTATTTTACTCTCTCTTCCTTTCTAGTCGTGTTCAAAGTAGCTCACACAGGAAGAGGAGCATCATGGGCAGCCCCAGGAGCACTATTGGTCAAAGGGAGAGGAGAGGAGGCTGAAAGGAAGACGAGAGCCCGTCCCTCTGGTCCCAGACTATCCCACAGGGGGTCAGAATGTTACATTAACACCCCTACGTGGAGGGGGTTCCTAAAAACAGACATCCTCAGAGATCCACGATGACAAGAAAACCAATTACCTCCTATTCCCCATATAGAGCACTACTTCTAACCACAGCCCTGGAGCCCAAACAAACACACATTATCGACTGGCTCACACACACACACACATTCAGGCCTTAGATGTGCCAGGGCCCAGACAGACCAGTGGCCCCTGGAGGAAGCAACATAACCCCAGGGACCATGTGTGCTTCTGTGCCCAACGTCTTCACTACAAGGAGAGTGGGAGGAGGGTGGAGGAGAGGAAGTGCAAAATGGGTGTGAATTAATGGTCTCTCCTGGTCTGGTGCTTTTGATGTAACACCTAGCCAACTTCCCAGGGA
>NC_048585.1:630000-645000 GCF_013265735.2 Oncorhynchus mykiss
GAGAGAGAGACAGAGAGAGAGAGAGAGAGAGGCAGAGAGAGAGAGAGAAAAACAGAGAGAGAGACAGAGTGAGAGAGAGAGAGAGAGGCAGAGAGAGGTAGAGAGGCAGAGTGAGAGAGAGAGAGAGAGAGAGAGAGAGAGAGAGAGAGAGAGAGAGAGAGAGAGAGAGAGAGAGAGAGAGAGAGAGAGAGAGAGAGAGAGAGAGGAGAGAGGATGAGTTTAAAGCCGACAGAGCATTAAGTAATAATGAGTTATAAGTTAAAAGTTAAAAGCTGACATACATTGGCCATCAATTGAAATGTAAAATAGTAAATTCCTCTATACAGCGTCAGGCAGGACAAGCCATGCCAGTACAATGTGTGTTGACCTTTCAACTCTCACAATGTTATCAACATTATAATGTTAATCTAACCAAGAGCAGATACAGTATCACAACTGTATAATCTGCTGTGTAATCTAACCCTGTCTGGATGGAACCAGTTCCACTGTATAATCTGATGTGTAATCTAACCCTGTCTGGATGGAACCAGTTCAACTATAATCTGATGTTTAATCTAACCCTGTCTGGATGGAACCAGTTCAACTATAATCTGATGTTTAATCTAACCCTGTCTGGATGGAACCAGTTCAACTATAATCTGATGTTCACTTCCTTTGTGTTGTGTTGGTCTGTACTGTAGTGAATTACGATGGTGTTGTGTTGGTCTGTACTGTAATGAATTAAGAGGGTGTTGTGTTGGTCTGTACTGTAGTGAATTAAGATGGTCTTGTGTTGGTCTGTACTGTAGTGAATTAAGATGGTGTTGTGTTGGTCTGTACTGTAGTGAATTAAGATGGTGTTGTGTTGGTCTGTACTGTAGTGAATTAACATGGTGTTGTGTTGGTCTGTACTGTAGTGAATTAAGAGGGTGTTGTGTTGGTCTGTACTGTAGTGAATTAAGATGGTGTTGTGTTGGTCTGTACTGTGGTGAATTAAGATGGTGTTGTGTTGGTCTGTACTGTAGTGAATTAACATGGTGTTGTGTTGGTCTGTACTGTAGTGAATTAAGATGGTGTTGTGTTGGTCTGTACTGTAGTGAATTAAGATGGTGTTGTGTTGGTCTGTACTGTAGTGAATTAAGATGGTGTTGTGTTGGTCTGTACTGTGGTGAATTAAGATGGTGTTGTGTTGGTCTGTACTGTAGTGAATTAAGATGGTGTTGTGTTGGTCTGTACTGTAGTGAATTAAGATGGTGTTGTGTTGGTCTGTACTGTAGTGAATTAAGAGGGTGTTGTGTTGGTCTGTACTGTAGTGAATTAAGATGGTGTTGTGTTGGTCTGTACTGTAGTGAATTAAGATGGTGTTGTGTTGGTTTGTACTGTAGTGAATTAAGATGGTGTTGTGTTGGTCTGTACTGTAGTGAATTAAGATGGTGTTGTGTTGGTCTGTACTGTAGTGAATTAAACATGCTTCTAGGGGACAGGTTGTTCTGAGTCACAGAGTCTAAGTTAGGACCAGGCTCTCACATACCCATCCTTTCTTCCTCTGCTTCTCTCTTTCTCTCCTCTTCTCTCTTCCCCTTGTCCTCCCCTCCTCTTCTCTCTTTCTCTCCTCTTCTCTCTTTCTCTCCTCTTCTTCTCTCTTTCTCCCCTCGTCTTCTCTCTTTCTCTCCTCTTCTCTTTTCCCCTTGTCCTCTCCTCCTCTCCCCCTCATCCTCCCCACCTCTTCCCCCTTCCTCTCCTCTCCTCTCATCTCATCCTCCTCTCCTCTCCTCTTCTCTCTTCCTCTGCTTCTCTCTTTCTCTCCTCTTCTCTTTTCCCCTTGTCCTCCCCTCCTCTTCTCTCTTTCTCTCCTCTTCTCTCTTCCCCTCATCCTGCCCTCCTCTCTTCATCTCCTCTCCCCCTCATCCTCCCCCCCTCTTCCCCCTTCCTCTCATCTCCTCCTCCTCTCCTCCTCTCCTCTTCCTCTCATCTCATCCTCTCATACCTAGGAGCTGTTCTAGTATCTATATGAATTGAACATAATGGGTCTTTCTGGGGGGATTTACAAAGCTGTGTGTTACACTGCAAAGACTACAGAGGGACTCCACCACACCCCGGGTGTGTGAGTGTCTAATAATGCTGGACTAGCAGGCACCTTTATCACAGCAGTCTTCATTAGAGAGAGACAGCATATGGCTGCTCAGGAGAGGAAGAGAGATGAGGTGGAGGAGAGGAGGAGAGAGGGAGAGTTGATGAGGTGGAGGAGAGGAGGAGAGATGAGGTGGAGGAGAAGAGGAGAGGGGGAGAGGTGATGAGGTGGAGGAGAGGAGGAGAGGAAGAGAGATGAAGTGGAGGAGAAGAGGAGAGAGGGAGAGGTGATGAGGTGGAGGAGAGGAGAGGAGGAGAGAGGGAGAGTTGATGAGGTGGAGGAGAGGAGGAGAGGGGGAGAGGAGGAGGAGAGAGGGAGAGATGATGAGGTGGAGGAGAGGAGGAGAGAGGGAGAGGTGATGAGGTGGAGGAGAGGAGGAGAGGTGATGAGGTGGAGGAGAGGAGAGAGGGAGAGGAGGAGAGAGGGAGAGATGAGGTGGAGGAGAGGAGGAGAGAGGGAGAGATGATGAGGTGGAGGAGAGGAGGAGAGAGGGAGAGATGATGAGGTGGAGGAGAGAGGGAGAGATGATGAGGTGGAGGAGAGGAGGAGAGGAGGAGAGGAGGAGAGATGATGAGGTGGAGGAGAGGAGGAGAGAGGGAGAGTTGATGAGGTGGAGGAGAGGAGGAGAGGGGGAGAGGAGGAGGGGAGGAGAGATGAGGTGGAGGAGAGGAGGAGAGAGGGAGAGTTGATGAGGTGGAGAGAAGGAGAGGGAGAGAGGTGATGAGGTGGAGGAGAGGAGGAGAGGGGGAGAGGAGGAGAGGGGGGGAGTTGATGAGGTGGAGGAGAAGAGGAGAGGGGGAGAGGTGATGAGGTGGAGGAGAGAGGGAGAGTTGATGAGGTGGAGAGGAGGAGAGAGGGAGAGTTGATGAGGTGGAGGAGAGGAGGAGAGAGGAAGAGAGATGAAGTGGAGGAGAAGAGGAGAGAGGGAGAGGTGATGAGGTGGAGGAGAATAAACCTACAGTATGAGTCATCGTCCCTGACTCTGACCTCTCTGTCACTTGATCAACTCCTACTGAACTGACCTCACACTCCGTATGACCTGTACACACACACACACACACACACACACACACACACACACACACACACACACACACACACACACACACACACACACACACACACACACACACAGAGTGTGTGTTGACCAGTGGAGCACTGCACATATTTTATTTTAGACACTGCCCTACAAAACCATTCTCTCTCCCCTCCCCTACTTTAAAAGATTCAAACTTACTCTCCACTCTCCAATCACTGTCATTCCTCCAGTCTGTCCCTATTCACCACAATCACTGTCATTCCTCCAGTCTGTCCCTATTCACCACAATCACTGTCATTCCTCCAGTCTGTCCCTATTCACCACAATCACTGTCATTCCTCCAGTCTGTCCCTATTCACCACAATCACTGTCATTCCTCCAGTCTGTCTCTATTCACCACAATCACTGTCATTCCTCCAGTCTGTCCCTATTCACCACAATCACTGTCATTCCTCCAGTCTGTCTCTATTCACCACAATCACTGTCATTCCTCCAGTCTGTCTCTATTCACCACAATCACTGTCATTCCTCCAGTCTGTCCCTATTCACCACAATCACTGTCATTCCTCCAGTCTGTCTCTATTCACCACAATCACTGTCATTCCTCCAGTCTGTCCCTATTCACCACAATCAATGTCATTCCTCCAGTCTGTCTCTATTCACCACAATCACTGTCATTCCTCCAGTCTGTCTCTATTCACCACAATCACTGTCATTCCTCCAGTCTGTCCCTATTCACCACAATCACTGTCATTCCTCCAGTCTGTCTCTATTCACCACAATCACTGTCATTCCTCCAGTCTGTCTCTATTCACCACAATCACTGTCATTCCTCCAGTCTGTCCCTATTCACCACAATCAATGTCATTCCTCCAGTCTGTCTCTATTCACCACAATCACTGTCATTCCTCCAGTCTGTCTCTATTCACCACAATCACTGTCATTCCTCCAGTCTGTCCCTATTCACCACAATCACTGTCATTCCTCCAGTCTGTCTCTATTCACCACAATCACTGTCATTCCTCCAGTCTGTCTCTATACCCTGTGGTCTGCTGTGATCCAGTCTATCATTATAACATTTATTTTATTTAATCAGGTGGGCCAGTTGAAAACAAGTTCTCATTTCCAACTGCGACCTGGCCAAGATAAAGCAAAGCAGTGTGACATAAACAACAACACAGAGTTACACATACACAACAACACAGAGTTACACATAAACAACAACACAGAGTTGCATATAAACAACAACAGCAGAGTTACACATAAACAACAACAGAGAGTTACACATACACAACAACACAGAGTTACACATAAACAACAACAACACAGTTACACATGGAGTAAACCAGCGTAAACAATAGTGTGTGTAAATGTCGTGAGGAGGTGAGGCAATAAACAGGCCATAGTAGCAAGGTAAATACACTGGAGTGAAAGATGAGCAGATGGTGATGTGCAAGGAGAGCAAAAGAGCAGAAAAGTAAAAAAAACAATATGGGGATGAGGTAGGTAGATTGGGTGGGCTATTTACAGATGGACTGTCTGCTCTGCAGCGATCGGTTATCTGGTCAGACAGCTGATGTTTAAAGTTAGCAAGGGAAATACAAGTCTCCAGCTTCAGATATTGTATTTACAATGACGGCCTAGGAACAGTGGGTTAACTGCTTTGTTCAGGGGAACAGTGGGTTAACTGCCTTGTTCAGGGGAACAGTGGGTTAACTGCCTTGTTCAGGGGAACAGTGGGTTAACTGCCTTGTTCAGGGGAACAGTGGGTTAACTGCCTTGTTCAGGGGAACAGTGGGTTAACTGCCTTGTTCAGGGGAACAGTGGGTTAACTGCCTTGTTCAGGGGAACAGTGGGTTAACTGCCTTGTTCAGGGGAACAGTGGGTTAACTGCCTTGTTCAGGGGAACAGTGGGTTAACTGCCTTGTTCAGGGGAACAGTGGGTTAACTGCCTTGTTCAGGGGAACAGTGGGTTAACTGCCTTGTTCAGGGGAACAGTGGGTTAACTGCCTTGTTCAGGGGAACAGTGGGTTAACTGCCTTGTTCAGGGGAACAGTGGGTTAACTGCCTTGTTCAGGGGAACAGTGGGTTAACTGCCTTGTTCAGGGGAACAGTGGGTTAACTGCCTTGTTCAGGGGAACAGTGGGTTAACTGCCTTGTTCAGGGGAACAGTGGGTTAACTGCCTTGTTCAGGGGAACAGTGGGTTAACTGCCTTGTTCAGGGGAACAGTGGGTTAACTGCCTTGTTCAGGGGAACAGTGGGTTAACTGCCTTGTTCAGGGGAACAGTGGGTTAACTGCCTTGTTCAGGGGAACAGTGGGTTAACTGCCTTGTTCAGGGGAACAGTGGGTTAACTGCCTTGTTCAGGGGAACAGTGGGTTAACTGCCTTGTTCAGGGGAACAGTGGGTTAACTGCCTTGTTCAGGGGAACAGTGGGTTAACTGCCTTGTTCAGGGGAACAGTGGGTTAACTGCCTTGTTCAGGGGAACAGTGGGTTAACTGCCTTGTTCAGGGGAACAGTGGGTTAACTGCCTGGTTCAGGGGCAGAATGACAGATTTTCACCTTGTCAGTTTCAGCGACTTTTGCAATTCATTCCAGTCATTGACAGCAGAGAATTGGATTGGAGATGGTTAATGTGAGTCTGGAAGGAGAGTTTAAAGTCTAGCCAGACACCGAGGTATTTGTAGTTGTCCACATATTCTAAGTCAGAACCGTCCAGAGTAGTGATGCTAGTCGGGCAGGCGGGTGCTGGCAGCAAATGGTTGAAAATCATGCATTTGGTTTTAGTAGCATTTAAGAGCAGTTGGAGGCCACGGAAGGAGTGTTGTATGGCATTGAAGCTCATTTGGAGGTTAGTTAACACAGTGTCCAAAGGAAGGGCCAGATGTATACAGAATGGTGTCGTCTCAGTAGAGGTGGACCAGGGAACCACCTGCAGCAAGTGCGACATCGTTGATACAGTGCCTTGCGAAAGTATTCGGCCCCCTTGAACTTTGCGACCTTTTGCCACATTTCAGGCTTCAAACATAAAGATGTAAAACTGTATTTTTTTGTGAAGAATCAACAACAAGTGGGACACAATCATAAAGTGGAACGACATTTATTGGATATTTCAAACTTTTTTAACAAATCAAAAACTGAAAAATTGGGCGTGCAAAATTATTCAGCCCCTTTACTTTCAGTGCAGCAAACTCTCTCCAGAAGTTCAGTGAGGATCTCTGAATGATCCAATGTTGACCTAAATGACTAATGGTGATAAATACAATCCACATGTGTGTATAAATGCACCTGCACTGTGATAGTCTCAGAGGTCCGTTAAAAGCGCAGAGAGCATCATGAAGAACAAGGAACACACCAGGCAGGTCCGAGATACTGTTGTTTAAAGCCGGATTTGTATACAAAAAGATTTCCCAAGCTTTAAGCATCCCAAGTAGCACTGTGCAAGCGATAATATTGAAATGGAAGGAGTATCACACCACTGCAAATCTACCAAGACCTGGCCGTCCCTCTAAACTTTCAGCTCATACAAGGAGAAGACTGATCAGAGATGCAGCCAAGAGGCCCATGATCACTCTGGATGAACTGCAGAGATCTACAGCTGATGGGAGACTCTGTCCATTGGACAACAATCAGTCGTATATTGCACAAATCTGGCCTTTATGGAAGAGTGGCAAGAAGAAAGCCATTTCTTAAAGATATCCATAAAAAGTGTATTTTAAAGTTTGCCACAAGCCACCTGGGAGACACACCAAACATGTGGAAGAAGGTGCTCTGGTCAGATGAAACCAAAATTGAACTTTTTGGCAACAATGCAAAACGTTATGTTTGGCGTAAAAGCAACACAGCTCATCACCCTGAACACACCATCCCCACTGTCAAACATGGTGGTGGCAGCATCATGGTTTGGGCCTGCTTTTCTTCAGCAGGGACAGGGAAGATGGTTAAAATTGATGGGAAGATGGATGGAGCCAAATACAGGACCATTCTGGAAGAAAACCTGATGGAGTCTGCAAAAGACCTGAGACTGGGAAAAAACATAAAGCAAAATCTACAATGGAATGGTTCAAAAAGAAACATATCCAGGTGTTAGAATGGTCAAGTCAAAGTCCAGACCTGAATCCAATCGAGAATCTGTGGAAAGAACTGAAAACTGCTGTTCACAAATGCTCTCCATCCAACCTCACTGAGCTTGAGCTGTTTTGCAAGGAGGAATGGGAAAAAATGTCAGTCTCTCGATGTGCAAAACTGATAGAGACATACCCCAAGCGACTTACAGCTGTAATCACAGCAAAAGGTGGCGCTACAAAGTATTAACTTAAGGGGGCTGAAAAATTTTGCACGCCCAATTTTTCTGTTTTTGATTTGTTAAAAAAGTTTGAAATATCCAATAAATGTCGTTCCACTTCATGATTGTGTCCCACTTGTTGTTGAGTCTTCACAAAAAAATACAGTTTTATATCTTTATGTTTGAAGCCTGAAATGTGGCAAAAGGTCGCAAAGTTCAAGGGGGCCGAATACTTTCGCAAGGCACTGTACATACAGAGAAAAGAGTCGGCCTGAGAATTGAACCCTGTGGTACCCCCATAGAGACTGCTAGAGGTCCGGACAACAGGCCCTCCGATTTGACACACTGAACTCGTAGTGAACTCGAAGTAGTTGGTGAACCAGGCGAGGCAGTCATTTGAGACACCAAGGCTGTTGAGTCAGCCGATAAGAACACAGTGATTGACAGAGTGGAAGGCCTTATAGGCCAGGTCGATGAAGACGGCTGCACAGTAATGTCTCTTATCGATGGCGGTTATGATGTCGTTTAGAACCTTGGGCGTGGCTGAGGTGCACCCGTCACCGGCTCGGAAATCGGATTGCACAGCGGAGAAGGTACGCTGGGATTCAAAATAGAAAGGCAGGGCAGGATGGATCGGGGTCTATAAAAGTTTGGGTCTAGAGTGTCACCCCCTTTGAAGAGGGGGATGACCGAGGCAGCATTTCCAATCTTTAGGGATCTCGGACGATACGAAAGAGAGGTTGAACAGACTGGTAATAGGGGTTGCAACAGTGCTCCAGTCTGTCCCTATTCCCTGTGGGATCTGTAGTGCACTATAAATGGAAAGGGTTCCATTTGGGACCAGCCCAAGTCTCCGTTCAGGATGATGCCCCAAGCCTAAACAGCCATCACTATTCAAGCACCCTTTGTTAGTCCGCTCCCCCTCCCCCCAGCTCAATTCATGGATGGAGGGAGTGAGGGATCAAGGGGAGATGAGAAAACTGCAGGAAAAACTATTTGCACTAAAGCTTTCCTATTACTAGAGCAAGAGACTGGAGGCAGAAAGATATGAGGGAGAGAGAGAGAGAGAGAAGAGAGACAGAGAGAGAGAGAAAGAGAGAGAGAGACAGAGAGAGAGAGAGACAGAGAGAGAGAGAAAGAGAGAGAGAGACAGAGAGAGAGAGAGAGAGAGAGAGAGACAGAGAGAGAGAGAGACAGAGAGAGAGAGAGAGAGAGAGAAGAGAGACAGAGAGAGAGAGAAAGAGAGAGAGAGACAGAGAGAGAGAGACAGAGAGAGAGAGAGCGAGAGGGAGAGGGAGAGATGGAGACAGAGAGAGAGAGAGAGAGAGAGAGAGAAAGAGAGAGAGAGAGAGACAGAGAGAGAGAGAGAGAGAGAGAGAGAGAGAGAGAGAGAGGGAGAGGGAGAGGGAGAGATGGAGACAGAGAGAGAGAGAGAGACACAGAGAGAGAGAGAGAGAGAGGGAGAGAAACAAAGAGAGAGGGAGAGAATGGGGAATGGTAGACAGAGTCGGAGAGAGAGAGAGTTAGCATGAAATAGAGAGAGAGAGTTAGCATGAGAGAGAGAGAGAGAGAGAGAGAGAGAGAGAGCGCTTACAATGCAGAGTGTGAGTCATCCACCCAGCCAATCCAAGCCCTCCTCCCCTCTCCCTGCCTGTTGCTTAGGTAACATGATGTCAGACGGCTCCTGGCGGCACCTCTGAGGCGTGTCGTAGGAGCGTGCCTCATTCTCCTCGTCTCCCTCTGTGTGTGTGTGTGTGTGTGTGTCAATCCAACAGGAGTAATCCTGTCACAGATTATCTAAATCAATACAGTATCATGTCTGTTTGTGTTTCTGTGTGTTTTCTATAATTACTTGTTACAGTATTCTGGTTATACTGTATGTACTGTATCTGGGATTTAGTGGCAAGTCACTGAAAGGGTATCAGAAACTAGTCTCTCAACACCCCCCAACCCCCTCCCTCCCTCCCTCTCTTCTCTTTCGTCTAGGAAATCCTGATAACATCTGGATGTGATGCTAGGAACGACAACACAACGCTGTCAAATGAATGAAATACTCCACTTGGCTTTGTGAGGATGATGTGGCCATCACTGTTCAGAGCGGCTGGTCGTCGTCAAACCGTGCAGGGCTGAGGAAGGAAGAAGAGAGGAGACTATAGCCTAAACTTTTATTTATTTACTATTATTATTGTGTTTTTTTTTTGTAACCTTTATTTAACTAGTCAGTTAAGAACAAATAATTATTTACAATGACGGCCTAGGAACAGGGGGTGAACGGCCTTCTTCAGGGGCAGAACGACTTTACCATGTCAGCTCGGGGATTTGATCTAGCAACCTGTCGGTTACTGGCCCAATGTGCTAACCGCTAGGCTAACTGCCGCTGAACAGACAGACAGTGAGAGAGAGAGAGAGAGGATGACACAGCAAGCCCACTCACACGGACATATTCTCCCATACAGGTACACAAGGTAGCGCGCACACACACACACACACACACACACACACACACACACACACACACACACACACACACACACACACACACACAGCTCAGTTGGCCCTAAAGGATGACAATCAACCTGTCAGCTGTAGTTAAGGCCTGGACTCCACCTCTCCAGAACATAACCACCAGCATCATCCTCTATAGCTAGACAACATTACCTTAGTCATACCCAGGCCTTGACGTAGTCTATGTGTGTGTGTGTGTGTGTGTGTGTGTGTGTGTGTGTGTGTGTGTGTGTGTGTGTGTGTGTGTGAGTGTGCTTATTGTGTCATTCCCTCTCCCGTTAACAACCATACAACTCAACCTGCTCCTAGACCTCTCCCGTTAACCAGCCATACAACTCAACCTGCTCCTAGACCTCTCCCGTTAACCAGCCGTACAACTCAACCTGCTCCTAGACCTCTCCCGTTAACCAGCCGTACAACTCAACCTGCTCCTAGACCTCTCCCGTTAACCAGCCATACAACTCAACCTGCTCCTAGACCTCTCCCGTTAACCAGCCATACAACCTGCTCCTAGACCTCTCCCGTTAACCAGCCATACAACTCAACCTGCTCCTAGACCTCTCCCGTTAACCAGCCATACAACTCAACCTGCTCCTAGACCTCTCCCGTTAACCAGCAAAACAACTCAACCTTCTCCTAGACCTCTCCGTTAACCAGCCATACAACTCAACCTGCTCCTAGACCTCTCCCGTTAACCAGCCATACAACTCAACCTGCTCCTAGACCTCTCCAGTTAACCAGCCATACAACTCAACCTGCTCCTAGACCTCTCCGTTAACCAACCATACAACTCAACCTGCTCCTAGACCTCTCCGTTAACCAACCATACAACTCAACCTGCTCCTAGACCTCTCCGTTAACCAGCCATACAACTCAACCTGCTCTTAGACCTCTCCCGTTAACCAGCCATACAACTCAACCTGCTCCTAGACCTCTCCGTTAACCAGCCATACATCTCAACCTGCTCCTAGACCTCTCCGTTAACCAGCCATACAACTCAACCTGCTCCTAGACCTCTCCGTTAACCAGCCATACAACTCAACCTGCTCCTAGACCTCTCCGTTAACCAGCCATACAACTCAACCTGCTCCTAGACCTCTCCCGTTAACCAGCCATACAACTCAACCTGCTCCTAGACCTCTCCGTTAACAACCATACAACTCAACCTGCTCCTAGACCTCTCCGTTAACCAGCCATACAACCTGCTCCTAGACCTCTCCGTTAACCAGCCATACAACCTGATCCTAGACCTCTCCGTTAACCAGCCATACAACTCAACCTGCTCCTAGACCTCTCCCATTAACCAGCCATACAACTCAACCTGCTCCTAGACCTCTCCAGTTAACCAGCCATACAACTCAACCTGCTCCTAGACCTCTCCCGTTAACCAGCCATACAACTCAACCTGCTCCTAGACCTCTCAGTTAACCAGCCATACAACTCAACCTGCTCCTAGACCTCTCCATTAACCAGCCATACAACTCAACCTGCTCCTAGACCTCTCCGTTAACCAACCATACAACTCAACCTGCTCCTAGACCTCTCCCGTTAACCAGCCATACAACTCAACCTGCTCCTAGACCTCTCAGTTAACCAGCCATACAACTCAACCTGCTCCTAGACCTCTCCCGTTAACCAGCCATACAACTCAACCTGCTCCTAGACCTCTCAGTTAACCAGCCATACAACTCAACCTGCTCCTAGACCTCTCCATTAACCAGCCATACAACTCAACCTGCTCCTAGACCTCTTCCGTTAACCAGCCATGCAACTCAACCTGCTCCTAGACCTCTCCCGTTAACCAGCAAAACAACTCAACCTGCTCCTAGACCTCTCCCGTTAACCAACCATACAACTCAACCTGCTCCTAGACCTCTCCGTTAACCAGCCATGCAACTCAACCTGCTCCTAGACCTCTCCGTTAACCAGCCATACAACTCAACCTGCTCCTAGACCTCTCCCGTTAACCAGCCATACAACCTGCTCCTAGACCTCTCCCGTTAACCAGCCATACAACTCAACCTGCTCCTAGACCTCTCCCGTTAACCAGCCATACAACTCAACCTGCTCCTAGACCTCTCCCGTTAACCAGCCATACAACTCAACCTGCTCCTAGACCTCTCCCGTTAACCAGCCATACAACTCAACCTGCTCCTAGACCTCTCCGTTAACCAACCATACAACTCAACCTGCTCCTAGACCTCTCCGTTAACCAGCCATACAACTCAACCTGCTCTTAGACCTCTCCCGTTAACCAGCCATACAACTCAACCTGCTCCTAGACCTCTTCGTTAACCAGCCATACATCTCAACCTGCTCCTAGACCTCTCCGTTAACCAGCCATACAACTCAACCTGCTCCTAGACCTCTCCGTTAACCAGCCATACAACTCAACCTGCTCCTAGACCTCTCCGTTAACCAGCCATACAACTCAACCTGCTCCTAGACCTCTCCCGTTAACCAGCCATACAACTCAACCTGCTCCTAGACCTCTCCGTTAACAACCATACAACTCAACCTGCTCCTAGACCTCTCCGTTAACCAGCCATACAACTCAACCTGCTCTTAGACCTCTCCGTTAACCAGCCATACAACTCAACCTGCTCCTAGACCTCTCCCGTTAACCAGCCATACAACTCAACCTGCTCCTAGACCTCTTCCGTTAACCAGCCATACAACTCAACCTGCTCCTAGACCTCTCCGTTAACCAGCCATACAACTCAACCTGCTCCTAGACCTCTCCGTTAACCAGCCATACAACTCAACCTGCTCCTAGACCTCTCCCGTTAACCAGCCATACAACTCAACCTGCTCCTAGACCTCTCCGTTAACAACCATACAACTCAACCTGCTCCTAGACCTCTCCGTTAACCAGCCATACAACCTGCTCCTAGACCTCTCCGTTAACCAGCCATACAACCTGATCCTAGACCTCTCCGTTAACCAGCCATACAACTCAACCTGCTCCTAGACCTCTCCCATTAACCAGCCATACAACTCAACCTGCTCCTAGACCTCTCCAGTTAACCAGCCATACAACTCAACCTGCTCCTAGACCTCTCCCGTTAACCAGCCATACAACTCAACCTGCTCCTAGACCTCTCAGTTAACCAGCCATACAACTCAACCTGCTCCTAGACCTCTCCATTAACCAGCCATACAACTCAACCTGCTCCTAGACCTCTCTGTTAACCAACCATACAACTCAACCTGCTCTTAGACCTCTCCGTTAACCAGCCATACAACTCAACCTGCTCCTAGACCTCTCCTGTTAACCAGCCATACAACTCAACCTGCTCCTAGACCTCTTCCGTTAACCAGCCATGCAACTCAACCTGCTCCTAGACCTCTCCCGTTAACCAGCAAAACAACTCAACCTGCTCCTAGACCTCTCCCGTTAACCAACCATACAACTCAACCTGCTCCTAGACCTCTCCGTTAACCAGCCATGCAACTCAACCTGCTCCTAGACCTCTCCCGTTAACCAGCCATACAACTCAACCTGCTCCTAGACCTCTCCCGTTAACCAGCCATACAACCTGCTCCTAGACCTGTCCCGTTAACCAGCCATACAACTCAACCTGCTCCTAGACCTCTCCCGTTAACCAGCCATACAACTCAACCTGCTCCTAGACCTCTCCCGTTAACCAGCAAAACAACTCAACCTGCTCCTAGACCTCTCCGTTAACCAGCCATACAACTCAACCTGCTCCTAGACCTCTCCCGTTAACCAGCCATACAACTCAACCTGCTCCTAGACCTCTCCGTTAACCAACCATACAACTCAACCTGCTCCTAGACCTCTCCGTTAACCAGCCATACAACTCAACCTGCTCTTAGACCTCTCCCGTTAACCAGCCATACAACTCAACCTGCTCCTAGACCTCTCCGTTAACCAGCCATACATCTCAACCTGCTCCTAGACCTCTCCGTTAACCAGCCATACAACTCAACCTGCTCCTAGACCTCTCCGTTAACCAGCCATACAACTCAACCTGCTCCTAGACCTCTCCGTTAACCAGCCATACAACTCAACCTGCTCCTAGACCTCTCCCGTTAACCAGCCATACAACTCAACCTGCTCCTAGACCTCTCCGTTAACAACCATACAACTCAACCTGCTCCTAGACCTCTCCGTTAACCAGCCATACAACCTGCTCCTAGACCTCTCCGTTAACCAGCCATACAACCTGCTCCTAGACCTCTCCCATTAACCAGCCATACAACTCAACCTGCTCCTAGACCTCTCCAGTTAACCAGCCATACAACTCAACCTGCTCCTAGACCTCTCCCGTTAACCAGCCATACAACTCAACCTGCTCCTAGACCTCTCCGTTAACCAGCCATACAACTCAACCTGCTCCTAGACCTCTCCATTAACCAGCCATACAACTCAACCTGCTCCTAGACCTCTCCGTTAACCAACCATACAACTCAACCTGCTCTTAGACCTCTCCGTTAACCAGCCATACAACTCAACCTGCTCCTAGACCTCTCCCGTTAACCAGCCATACAACTCAACCTGCTCCTAGACCTCTTCCGTTAACCAGCCATGCAACTCAACCTGCTCCTAGACCTCTCCCGTTAACCAGCAAAACAACTCAACCTTCTCCTAGACCTCTCCCGTTAACCAACCATACAACTCAACCTGCTCCTAGACCTCTCCGTTAACCAGCCATACAACTCAACCTGCTCCTAGACCTCTCCGTTAACCAACCATACAACTCCACCTACTCCTCCCCTCTCCTCTACCTACTCCTCCTCCTCCTCCTCCTCCACCTACTCCTCCCCTCTCCTCTACCTACTCCTCCTCCTCCTCCACCTACTCCTCCTCCTCCTCCACCTACTCCTCCTCCACCTACTCATCCTCCACCTACTTCTCCTCCACCTTCTCCTCCTCCACCTACTCCTCCTCCACCTACTCCTCCACCTACCCCTCCTCTACCTACTCCTCCTCCACCTACTCCTCCTCTTCATCCTCCTCCTCAATCTACTCCTCCTCCTCCTACTCCTCCTCCTCCTTCTCCTCCTCCACCTACCCCTCCTCTACCTACTCCTCC
>NC_048585.1:650000-667500 GCF_013265735.2 Oncorhynchus mykiss
AAGTCTAGTTTGAGAAACAGACGCCTCACAAGTTCTCAACTGGCAGCTTCATTAAATAGAACCCGCAAAACACCAGTCTCAATGTCAACAGTGAAGAGGCGACTCCGAGATGCTGTCCTTCTAGGCAGAGTTCCTCTGTCCAGTGTCTGTGTTCTTTTGCCCATCTTAATCTTTTATTTTTATTGGCCAGTCTGAGATATGGCTTTTTCTTTGCAACTCTGCCTAGAAGGCCAGCATCCCGAAGTCGCCTCTTCACTGTTGACGTTGAGACTGGTGTTTTGCTATTTCATGAAGCTGCACTGTATTTCTGATCAATATAATGTTATTTTAATATACAAAACAATGAGCTTTTCTTTAAAAAAAAACAAGGACATTTCTAAGTGACCACAAACTTTTGAACGGTACGCTGTGTCTGTCATTTACCCAAGAGTTTCCTTTATTTTGGCAGGTACCAGTATGTGAGTTTATGTTTTGTTTACTGAGTGTATTGGCAGCTAGCTAGTCTCCACACACTACAGTTACTCATACTATAGCTCCTAGATCCTAACATAGCTCCTAGTTCCTACTATAGCTCCTAGATCCTAACATAGCTCCTAGTTCCTACTATAGCTCCTAGATCCTAACATAGCTCCTAGTTCCTACTATAGCTCCTAGATCCTAACATAGCTCCTAGTTCCTAACATAGCTCCTAGTTCCTACTATAGCTCCTAGATCCTAACATAGCTCCTAGTTCCTAACATAGCTCCTAGTTCCTACTATAGCTCCTAGTTCCTACTATAACTCATAGTTCCTACTATAGCTCCTAGGTCCTACTATAGCTCCTAGTTTTACTCCTATCTGTCTACTCCTATCTCTCTAGTTCTACCTCTCTAGTCCTGTCTCTCTAGTCCTATCTCTCTAGTCCTATCTCTCTACTCCTATCTCTCTAGTCCTGTCTCTCTACTCCTATCTCTCTACTCCTGTCTCTCTACTCCTATCTCTCTAGTCCTATCTCTCTACTCCTGTCTCTCTAGTCCTATCTCTCTAGTCCTATCTCTCTACTCCTATCTCTCTACTCCTGTCTCTCTACTCCTGTCTCTCTACTCATGTCTCTCTAGTCCTATCTCTCTAGTCCTGTCTCTCTACTCCTATCTCTCTACTCCTATCTCTCTAGTCCTATCTCTCTACTCCTGTCTCTCTAGTCCTATCTCTCTAGTCCTATCTCTCTACTCCTATCTCTCTACTCCTGTCTCTCTACTCCTGTCTCTCTACTCATGTCTCTCTAGTCCTATCTCTCTAGTCCTGTCTCTCTACTCCTATCTCTCTACTCCTATCTCTCTAGTCCTGTCTCTCTACTCCTATCTCTCTAGTCCTATCTCTCTACTCCTGTCTCTCTAGTCCTATCTCTCTAGTCCTATCTCTCTGGTCCTATCTCTCCACTCCTATCTCTCTACTCCTGTCTCTCTACTCATGTCTCTCTAGTCCTATCTCTCTGGTCCTGTCTCTCTACTCCTGTCTCTCTAGTCCTGTCTCTCTACTCCTATCTCTCTACTCCTATCTCTCTAGTCCTATCTCTCTAGTCCTATCTCTCTACTCCTGTCTCTCTAATCCTATCTCTCTAGTCCTATCTCTCTGGTCCTATCTCTCTACTCCTGTCTCTCTAATCCTATCTCTCTAGTCCTATCTCTCTGGTCCTATCTCTCTACTCCTGTCTCTCTACTCCTGTCTCTCTAGTCCTGTCTCTCTACTCCTATCTCTCTAGTCCTATCTCTCTACTCCTATCGCTCTACTCCTATCTCTCTGGTCCTATCTCTCTACTCCTATCTCTCTGGTCCTATCTCTCTACTCCTGTCTGTCTACTCCTGTCTCTCTACTCATGTCTCTCTACTCATGTTTCTCTACTCCTATCTCTCTACTCCTATCTCTCTAGTCCTATCTCTCTACTCCTATCTCTCTACTCATATCGCTCTAGTCCTATCTCTCTAGTCCTATCTCTCTACTCCTATCTCTCTACTCCTATCTCTCTACTCCTAGCTCCAGTTTCTCTCCTCTCCTTTGTGTGGATACCCTCAATAATTGATAGTTGGAGCTGCAGGCTGCCTTCCCTTTGTTAGCATGGCTGCTTTGTTCCAAGCAGCAACACACTGTACAGACTGTTATTGACTCAGGAGGCGAGGCCAGGGTTTCATCTCATTACATCCGTATGGCCATGTGTGTGTATATAATACTATCTACTGACTGACATGAAGAGGGGAAGAGGACAGCTGGGGTGACTGACTGGAGGGGGTGTTTGTTTACTGCTGTGATATTAGTGAGAAAGGTGTCACACACACACACACACACACACACGCACACACACACACACGCACACACACATGCACACACACACACACGCACACACACGCACACGCACAAGTATCACCGTACGCGTTAGTACAAGGTATGTGCTGACAGCAAGCTTGTGGTTGGAGGAATGAGGGGAATGACGGAGGAGTGGGGAGGAGGATGAGAGCAGGAGAAGAGGTGTGACTGTCCCTCCACTCATCAGCACGCAGGCCACATTGACACCGAATATTTATGTCTTGGAAGGGCCGGGTGTGGGGAGTGATCGACTGTGGTATAAAAAGCCTTCTGAGAATATAGACGACTTTAGCGCCATAGAGCCTGACCTCCAAACCTGTCAACCAACCAAACAACTTCTGATCTGGAAAATAAAAACAGTGTTCAAGAGCGCATCTGGGGTCACATGACTGTTTCCAAATCCTGTCCTTTAACATGTTTGTTTACACTTCGTCAGCCATTTTATAGCTCCCTGGTTAAAGGGTTCAAGTCAGAGATCTACGTCCTGTTTAAAATGGAAGGGGAAGAGAAGCAGAGGGAAGAGGAGAGCGTTCACAGAGGTCTGGAACACTCTCTGAGGAGGTTGAGGTCAGTACAGAGGTCTGGAACACTCTCTGAGGAGGTTGAGGTCAGTACAAAGGTCTGGAACACTCTCTGAGGAGGTTGAGGTCAGTACAGAGGTCTGGAACACTCTCTGAGGAGGTTGAGGTCAGTACAGAGGTCTGGAACACTCTCTGAGGAGGTTGAGGTCAGTACAGAGGTCTGGAACACTCTCTGAGGAGGTGGAGGTCAGTACAGAGGTCTGGAACACTCTCTGAGGAGGTTGAGGTCAGTACAGAAAACAGTGAAACCGGAGAGGCAGTTAGACTTCCTTGTGGACCCCAGGAAGAGTAGCTGCTGCTTCTGCTAGTGGGGATCCTAATGAATAAATAAACAAAAAACAGACAAACAGGCTGGTGGACAAACAGGCAGTCAGACAAACAGGCTGGTGGACAAACAGGCAGTCAGACAAACAGGCTGGTGGACAAACAGGCAGTCAGACAAACAGGCTGGTAGACAAACAGGCAGTCAGACAAACAGGCTGGTAGACAAACAGGCAGTCAGACAAACAGGCTGGTGGACAAACAGGCAGTCAAACAAACAGGCTGGTAGACAAACAGGCTGGTAGAAAAACAGGCAGTCAGACAAACAGGCTGGTAGACAAACAGGCTGGTAGACAAACAGGCAGTCAGACAAACAGGCTGGTAGGCAAACAGGAAGTCAGACAAACAGGCTGGTAGACAAACAGGCAGTCAGACAAACAGGCGGGTAGACAAACAGGCTGGTAGAAAAACAGGCAGTCAGACAAACAGTCTGGTAGACAAACAGGCAGTCAGACAAACAGGCTGGTAGGCAAACAGGAAGTCAGACAAACAGGCTGGCAGACAAACAGGAAGTCAGACAAACAGGCTGGTAGACAAACAGGCAGTCAGACAAACAGGCTGGTAGACAAACAGGCTGGTAGACAAACAGGCAGTCAGACTAACAGGCTGGTAGACAAACAGGCTGGTAGACAGGCAAAAAGACAGGAGTGTATTACACACACATCTGTCTAGAATAACAGTCTGGACCTTATCATCACACACCTGTCTAGAATAACAGACAGTCTGGACTTATTATCACAGACCTGTCTAGAACAACAGACAGTCTGGACCGTATCATCACAGACCTGTCTAGAATAACAGACAGTCTTATCATCACAGGATGAGGGTCTTCTCAGTCAGGTTGAGACTGGTCTTCTACTATTGATGTAATGTATTGTTATTCTCATTAACATTGTTGTTGTAGCTGGTGTTAATGGTAATCCCATTTCAACTACTATTATTATTACTGATGTCTTATTGATGCTGGTACCACCATTGTTGTCATATGTAGACCAACACAATGGAAGTCGTTTAACTGGCCGTGTCAATAAAGTCTACTGAATTAAGAGAAGACGGAGGTAGAACTGGAGAGAGGAGAGATGTGTTGGATAATGTTGCTCTCTGCTTGTGGCCTGGTGTTCAGAGTGGACAGGCAGTAACCTCTCTGCTTGTGGTCTGGTGTTCAGGGTGGAGAGACAGTAACATCTCTGCTTGTGGTCTGGTGTTCAGGGTGGAGAGACAGTAACATCTCTGCTTGTGGCCTGGTGTTCAGAGTGGACAGGCAGTAACCTCTCTGCTTGTGGCCTGGTGTTCAGGGTGGACAGACAGTAACATCTCTGCTTGTGGTCTGGTGTTCAGAGTGGACAGGCAGTAACATCTCTGCTTGTGGTCTGGTGTTCAGGGTGGAGAGACAGTAACATCTCTGCTTGTGGCCTGGTGTTCAGAGTGGACAGGCAGTAACCTCTCTGCTTGTGGCCTGGTGTTCAGGGTGGACAGACAGTAACATCTCTGCTTGTGGTCTGGTGTTCAGGGTGGAGAGACAGTAACATCTCTGCTTGTGGCCTGGTGTTCAGAGTGGACAGGCAGTAACATCTCTGCTTGTGGTCTGGTGTTCAGGGTGGACAGGCAGTAACATCTCTGCTTGTGGTCTGGTGTTCAGGGTGGACAGACAGTAACATCTCTGCTTGTGGTCTGGTGTTCAGGGTGGAGAGACAGTAACATCTCTGCTTGTGGTCTGGTGTTCAGGGTGGAGAGACAGTAACATCTCTGCTTGTGGTCTGGTGTTCAGGGTGGAGAGGCAGTAACATCTCTGCTTGTGGCCTGGTGTTCAGGGTGACAGGTAGTAACATCTCTGCTTGTGGTCTGGTGTTCAGGGTGGAGAGGTAGTAACATCTCTGCTTGTGGCCTGGTGTTCAGGGTGGACAGGTAGTAACATATCTAATGATGTCACTAACCCCTCCAGAGGGACACCGCAGGTTAAGGAGCCAATCTGGATGTTTTCTCCAACCCTCCCAAGAGAGCTATTAGCACTAAGTCTCTCCCTCTCACCAGAGGAGTGATATACAGTAACCTAACCATGGTTGTAGTAAATGACTCTAAGACAGTAAGGATCGTCCACGAGAGTTACAATCCATCACTTCAGACATTTCAGCGTTTGCAGTCTGTCTGTAAATGTAGACCAGAATATTCCACCTAGCCCTCTGACCTACCCTCTCTCATCTCTGTCACTGGGGTCAGGGGTCAGAGGTCAGGGGTATTTATATTTGGAGGTTTTCGAGTGGCTTCAGAGAAATGGGAAGCGTAGGTAAACTCTTCGACTGTGGTGACACTGTCCTCGGAAGGCAGTTGTCAAGGTTCAGGGGTCAACAGGAAGGAGTATTTACAGACTGAATTTTAAGGAAAGGTACCTGTCCTATAATGGTGGAGGGTTTCCTCGTTCTGCTGTTGACTGATGTGCTCTCCGTCTCCCGTCACCTGACTGCAGGGTCAGGGGTCAACAGGAGTATTTATAGTTGAAGGTAAAGGTCAACAGGTCGTACCACTGTGCCTGTCCTAAAATGGCTTCTCAGAGTCGGTTTGGAGAAACGCTCTGGATGCTCTCCCTAACTCGTGTTATCAAATCAAGTCAAAGTGTATTTGTCACGTGCTCCGAATACAACAGGTGTGGTAGACCTTACCGAATACAACAGGTGTAGTAGACCTTACTGAATACAACAGGTGTAGTAGACCTTACCGAATACAACAGGTGTAGTAGACCTTACTGAATACAACAGGTGTAGTAGACCTTACTGAATACAACAGGTGTAGTAGACCTTACCGAATACAACAGGTGTAGTAGACCTTACTGAATACAACAGGTGTAGTAGACCTTACCGAATACAACAGGTGTAGTAGACCTTACTGAATACAACAGGTGTAGTAGACCTTACCGAATACAACAGGTGTAGTAGACCTTACTGAATACAACAGGTGTAGTAGACCTTACCGAATACAACAGGTGTAGTAGACCTTACCGAATACAACAGGTGTAGTAGACCTTACTGAATACAACAGGTGTAGTAGACCTTACCGAATACAACAGGTGTAGTAGACCTTACCGAATACAACAGGTGTAGTAGACCTTACCGAATACAACAGGTGTAGTAGACCTTACTGAATACAACAGGTGTAGTAGACCTTACTGAATACAACAGGTGTAGTAGACCTTACCGAATACAACAGGTGTAGTAGACCTTACCGAATACAACAGGTGTAGTAGACCTTACCGAATACAACAGGTGTAGTAGACCTTACCGAACACAACAGGTGTAGTAGACCTTACCGAATACAACAGGTGTAGTAGACCTTACCGAACACAACAGGTGTAGTAGACCTTACCGAATACAACAGGTGTAGTAGACCTTACCGAATACAACAGGTGTAGTAGACCTTACCGAATACAACAGGTGTAGTAGACCTTACCGAATACAACAGGTGTAGTAGACCTTACTGAATACAACAGGTGTAGTAGACCTTACCGAATACAACAGGTGTAGTAGACCTTACCGAATACAACAGGTGTAGTAGACCTTACCGAACACAACAGGTGTAGTAGACCTTACTGAATACAACAGGTGTAGTAGACCTTACCGAATACAACAGGTGTAGTAGACCTTACCGAACACAACAGGTGTAGTAGACCTTACCGAATACAACAGGTGTAGTAGACCTCACCGAATACAACAGGTGTAGTAGATCTTACCGAATACAACAGGTGTAGTAGACCTTACTGAATACAACAGGTGTAGTAGACCTTACTGAATACAACAGGTGTAGTAGACCTTACTGAATACAACAGGTGTAGTAGACCTTACCGAATACAACAGGTGTAGTAGACCTTACCGAACACAACAGGTGTAGTAGACCTTACCGAATACAACAGGTGTAGTAGACCTTACTGAATACAACAGGTGTAGTAGACCTTACCGAACACAACAGGTGTAGTAGACCTTACTGAATACAACAGGTGTGGTAGACCTTACCGAATACAACAGGTGTAGTAGACCTTACCGAATACAACAGGTGTAGTAGACCTTACCGAATACAACAGGTGTAGTAGACCTTACCGAATACAACAGGTGTAGTAGACCTTACCGAACACAACAGGTGTAGTAGACCTTACCGAATACAACAGGTGTAGTAGACCTTACCGAATACAACAGGTGTAGTAGACCTTACCGAATACAACAGGTGTAGTAGACCTTACCGAATACAACAGGTGTAGTAGACCTTACTGAATACAACAGGTGTGGTAGACCTTACCGAATACAACAGGTGTAGTAGACCTTACCGAATACAACAGGTGTGGTAGACCTTACCGAATACAACAGGTGTAGTAGACCTTACCGAATACAACAGGTGTAGTAGACCTTACTGAATACAACAGGTGTAGTAGACCTTACTGAATACAACAGGTGTGGTAGACCTTACCGAATACAACAGGTGTAGTAGACCTTACTGAATACAACAGGTGTAGTAGACCTTACCGAATACAACAGGTGTAGTAGACCTTACTGAATACAACAGGTGTAGTAGACCTTACCGAATACAACAGGTGTAGTAGACCTTACTGAATACAACAGGTGTAGTAGACCTTACCGAATACAACAGGTGTAGTAGACCTTACCGAATACAACAGGTGTAGTAGACCTTACCGAATACAACAGGTGTAGTAGACCTTACCGAACACAACAGGTGTAGTAGACCTTACCGAATACAACAGGTGTAGTAGACCTTACCGAATACAACAGGTGTAGTAGACCTTACTGAATACAACAGGTGTAGTAGACCTTACCGAACACAACAGGTGTAGTAGACCTTACCGAATACAACAGGTGTAGTAGACCTTACCGAATACAACAGGTGTAGTAGACCTTACTGAATACAACAGGTGTAGTAGACCTTACTGAATACAACAGGTGTAGTAGACCTTACCGAATACAACAGGTGTAGTAGACCTTACCGAATACAACAGGTGTAGTAGACCTTACCGAATACAACAGGTGTAGTAGACCTTACTGAATACAACAGGTGTAGTAGACCTTACCGAATACAACAGGTGTAGTAGACCTTACTGAATACAACAGGTGTAGTAGACCTTACCGAATACAACAGGTGTAGTAGACCTCACCGAATACAACAGGTGTAGTAGACCTTACCGAATACAACAGGTGTAGTAGACCTTACCGAATACAACAGGTGTAGTAGACCTTACCAAATACAACAGGTGTAGTAGACCTTACCTAATACAACAGGTGTAGTAGACCTTACCGAATACAACAGGTGTAGTAGACCTTACTGAATACAACAGGTGTAGTAGATCTTACCTAATACAACAGGTGTAGTAGACCTTACCAAATACAACAGGTGTAGTAGACCTTACCTAATACAACAGGTGTAGTAGACCTTACCGAATACAACAGGTGTAGTAGACCTTACTGAATACAACAGGTGTAGTAGATCTTACCTAATACAACAGGTGTAGTAGACCTTACCGAATACAACAGGTGTAGTAGACCTTACTGAATACAACAGGTGTAGTAGATCTTACCGAATACAACAGGTGTAGTAGACCTTACCGAACACAACAGGTGTAGTAGACCTTACTGAATACAACAGGTGTAGTAGACCTTACCGAATACAACAGGTGTAGTAGACCTTACCGAATACAACAGGTGTAGTAGACCTTACCGAATACAACAGGTGTAGTAGACCTTACCGAATACAACAGGTGTAGTAGACCTTACCGAATACAACAGGTGTAGTAGACCTTACCGAATACAACAGGTGTAGTAGACCTTACTGAATACAACAGGTGTAGTAGACCTTACCGAATACAACAGGTGTAGTAGACCTTACCGAATACAACAGGTGTAGTAGACCTTACTGAATACAACAGGTGTAGTAGACCTTACTGAATACAACAGGTGTAGTAGACCTTACCGAATACAACAGGTGTAGTAGACCTTACCGAATACAACAGGTGTAGTAGACCTTACCGAATACAACAGGTGTAGTAGACCTTACTGAATACAACAGGTATAGTAGACCTTACCGAATACAACAGGTGTAGTAGACCTTACTGAATACAACAGGTGTAGTAGACCTTACCGAATACAACAGGTGTAGTAGACCTTACCGAATACAACAGGTGTAGTAGACCTTACTGAATACAACAGGTGTAGTAGACCTTACTGAATACAACAGGTGTAGTAGACCTTACCGAATACAACAGGTGTAGTAGACCTTACCGAATACAACAGGTGTAGTAGACCTTACCGAATACAACAGGTGTAGTAGACCTCACCGAATACAACAGGTGTAGTAGACCTTACCGAACACAACAGGTGTAGTAGACCTTACCGAACACAACAGGTGTAGTAGACCTTACTGAATACAACAGGTGTAGTAGACCTTACCGAATACAACAGGTGTAGTAGACCTTACCGAACACAACAGGTGTAGTAGACCTTACCGAATACAACAGGTGTAGTAGACCTTACCGAATACAACAGGTGTAGTAGACCTTACCGAATACAACAGGTGTAGTAGACCTTACTGAATACAACAGGTGTAGTAGACCTTACCGAATACAACAGGTGTAGTAGACCTTACCGAATACAACAGGTGTAGTAGACCTTACTGAATACAACAGGTGTAGTAGATCTTACCTAATACAACAGGTGTAGTAGACCTTACTGAATACAACAGGTGTAGTAGACCTTACCGAATACAACAGGTGTAGTAGACCTTACCGAATACAACAGGTGTAGTAGACCTTACCGAATACAACAGGTGTAGTAGACCTTACCGAATACAACAGGTGTAGTAGACCTTACCGAATACAACAGGTGTAGTAGACCTTACCGAATACAACAGGTGTAGTAGACCTTACCGAATACAACAGGTGTAGTAGACCTTACCGAATACAACAGGTGTAGTAGACCTTACCGAATACAACAGGTGTAGTAGACCTTACCGAATACAACAGGTGTAGTAGACCTTACCGAATACAACAGGTGTAGTAGACCTTACCGAATACAACAGGTGTAGTAGACCTTACCGAATACAACAGGTGTAGTAGACCTTACCGAATACAACAGGTGTAGTAGACCTTACCGAATACAACAGGTGTAGTAGACCTTACCGAATACAACAGGTGTAGTAGACCTTACCGAATACAACAGGTGTAGTAGACCTTACCGAATACAACAGGTGTAGTAGACCTTACCGAATACAACAGGTGTAGTAGACCTTACCGAATACAACAGGTGTAGTAGACCTTACCGAATACAACAGGTGTAGTAGACCTTACTGAATACAACAGGTGTAGTAGATCTTACCGAATACAACAGGTGTAGTAGACCTTACCGAATACAACAGGTGTAGTAGACCTTACCGAATACAACAGGTGTAGTAGACCTTACTGAATACAACAGGTGTAGTAGACCTTACCGAATACAACAGGTGTAGTAGACCTTACCGAATACAACAGGTGTAGTAGACCTTACCGAATACAACAGGTGTAGTAGACCTTACTGAATACAACAGGTGTAGTAGACCTTACCGAATACAACAGGTGTAGTAGACCTTACTGAATACAACAGGTGTAGTAGACCTTACTGAATACAACAGGTGTAGTAGACCTTACCGAATACAACAGGTGTAGTAGACCTTACCGAACACAACAGGTGTAGTAGACCTTACTGAATACAACAGGTGTAGTAGACCTTACTGAATACAACAGGTGTAGTAGACCTTACCGAATACAACAGGTGTAGTAGACCTTACCGAACACAACAGGTGTAGTAGACCTTACTGAATACAACAGGTGTAGTAGACCTTACCGAATACAACAGGTGTAGTAGACCTTACTGAATACAACAGGTGTAGTAGACCTTACTGAATACAACAGGTGTAGTAGACCTTACCGAATACAACAGGTGTAGTAGACCTTACCGAATACAACAGGTGTAGTAGACCTTACCGAATACAACAGGTGTAGTAGACCTTACCGAATACAACAGGTGTAGTAGACCTTACTGAATACAACAGGTGTAGTAGACCTTACCGAATACAACAGGTGTAGTAGACCTTACCGAATACAACAGGTGTAGTAGACCTTACCGAATACAACAGGTGTAGTAGACCTTATAAAGTTAAATGCTTACCTAACCAACAGAGCTATTTTTAAGGAAAAAAATAGGTATTAGGTAAACAATAGATAAAGAAAGAAATACAATTAAATTTAAAAAAAACAGTAGTGAGGCTCTATACAGGGTATTACGGTACAGAGTCAATGTGGAGGCTATATACAGGGTATTACGGTACAGAGTCAATGTGGAGGCTATATACAGGGTATTACGGTACAGAGTCAATGTGGAGGCTCTATACAGGGTATTACGGTACAGAGTCAATGTGGAGGCTATATACAGGGTATTACGGTACAGAGTCAATGTGGAGGCTATATACAGGGTATTACGGTACAGAGTCAATGTGGAGGCTCTATACAGGGTATTACGGTACAGAGTCAATGTGGAGGCTATATACAGGGTATTACGGTACAGAGTCAATGTGGAGGCTATATACAGGGTATTACGGTACAGAGTCAATGTGGAGGCTATATACAGGGTATTACGGTACAGAGTCAATGTGGAGGCTATATACAGGGTATTACGGTACAGAGTCAATGTGGAGGCTATATACAGGGTATTACGGTACAGAGTCAATGTGGAGGCTCTATACAGGGTATTATGGTACAGAGTCAATGTGGAGGCTATATACAGGTGGTACCAGTACAGAGTCAATGTGGAGGCTATTTACAGGTGGTACCAGTACAGAGTCAATGTGGAGGCTATATACAGGGTATTACGGTACAGAGTCAATGTGGAGGCTATATACAGGGGGTACCGGTACAGAGTCAATGTGGAGGCTATATACAGGTGGTACCAGTACAGAGTCAGTGTGGAGGCTATATACAGGTGGTACCAGTACAGAGTCAATGTGGAGGCTCTATACAGGTGGTACCAGTACAGAGTCAATGTGGAGGCTATATACAGGTGGTACCAGTACAGAGTCAGTGTGGAGGCTATATACAGGTGGTACCAGTACAGAGTCAATGTGGAGGCTATATACAGGTGGTACCAGTACAGAGTCAATGTGGAGGCTATATACAGGGGGTACCGGTACAGAGTCAATGTGGAGGCTATATACAGGTGGTACCAGTACAGAGTCAATGTGGAGGCTATATACAGGTGGTACGGGTACAGAGTCAATGTGGAGGCTATATACAGGTGGTACCAGTACAGAGTCAGTGTGGAGGCTATATACAGGTGGTACCAGTACAGAGTCAATGTGGAGGCTCTATACAGGTGGTACCAGTACAGAGTCAATGTGGAGGCTATATACAGGTGGTACCAGTACAGAGTCAATGTGGAGGCTATATACAGGTGGTACCAGTACAGAGTCAGTGTGGAGGCTATATACAGGTGGTACCAGTACAGAGTCAATGTGGAGGCTATATACAGGTGGTACCAGTACAGAGTCAATGTGGAGGCTATATACAGGGGGTACCGTTACAGAGTCAATGTGGAGGCTATATACAGGTGGTACCAGTACAGAGTCAATGTGGAGGCTATATACAGGTGGTACCAGTACAGAGTCAATGTGGAGGCTATATACAGGTGGTACGGGTACAGAGTCAATGTGGAGGCTATATACAGGGGGTACCGTTACAGAGTCAATGTGGAGGCTATATACAGGTGGTACCAGTACAGAGTCAATGTGGAGGCTATATACAGGTGGTACCAGTACAGAGTCAATGTGGAGGCTATATACAGGTGGTACCAGTACAGAGTCAATGTGGAGGCTATATACAGGGGGTACCGGTACAGAGTCAATGTGCGGGGGCACCGGTTGGTCGGGCTAATTTTCCTCTGTTAAAGTACTAAGAGAGAGAGTGGAGAGGTTCAGCGGTGTGTTCATCAGACCGCTCACATCAGCACAGCTTCTATCCAGACCTCCTGTGTTCTCCAACACACACACTGTCAGCCAATCAGCATCCAGAGCTGGCCCCTCCAACACACACTGTCAGCCTATCAGCATCGATGAAGGGGAGGAGCCTGTGTGGCCATTCAGAGGGTGGATGGGTGAAGCTGAAGATTGAAGTGCCTTTAAACGGGGAACGTTCTGAGGTGTCAGGCACAGCGGTTCGAGTGAGTCAAGACCACTAACACTGCTGGATTTCCTGTGTGTATCCAGAACGACCCACCACCCAAAGGACATCCAGACAATTGGACACAACTGTGGGAAACATTGGGGTCAACATGGACCAGCATCCCTGTGGAACGCTTTCGACACCTTGTAGAGTCCATGACCTGACGAGTTGAAGCTGCTCTGAGGGGAAAAGGGGGGCTGGTGAGGGGGAGGTGTTGTTTATGTTTTGTCTACCATATGCTCGACAGAATAACACAGTGGGATCAGCCTTCTTTAAGACTGCAGTAGGATCAGTCTTCTTCAAGACTGCAGTAGGATCATTCTTCTTTAAAACTGGAGTAGGATCAGTCTTCTTTACGGCTGCAGTAGGATCAGTCTTCTTTAAGACTGCAGTAGGATCAGTCTTCTTTAAGACTGCAGTAGGATCAGTCTTCTTCAAGACTGCAGTAGGATCAGTCTTCTTTAAGACTGCAGTAGGATCAGTCTTCTTTAAGACTGCAGTAGGATCAGTCTTCTTTACGGCTGCAGTAGGATCAGTCCTCTTTAAGACTGCAGTAGGATCAGTCTTCTTTAAGAATGCAGTAGGATCAGTCTTCTTTAAGACTGCAGTAGGTTCAGTCTTCTTTAAGAATGCAGTAGGATCAGTCTTCTTTAAGACTGCAGTAGGATCAGTCTTCTTTAAGACTGCAGTAGGATCAGTCTTCTTTAAGACTGCAGTAGGATCAGTCTTCTTTACGGCTGCAGTAGGTTCAGTCTTCTTTAAGACTGGAGTAGGATCAGTCTTCTTTAAGACTGCAGTAGGATCAGTCTTCTTTACGGCTGCAGTAGGTTCAGTCTTCTTTAAGACTGGAGTAGGATCAGTCTGCTTTAAGACTGCAGTAGGATCAGTCTTCTTTAAGACTGCAGTAGGATCAGTCTTCTTTAAGACTGCAGTAGGATCAGTCTTCTTTAAGACTGCAGTAGGATCAGTCTTCTTCAAGACTGCAGTAGGATGGATAAGTAGTGATATTTAATAAGGTTTATCAAGACTGCAGTAGGATGGAAAACAGTGATATTTAATAAGGTTTCAAGTTGACATAATCAGACAGTCAGAAAGTCAGTGGGGTGTGTGTTGGGGGCTCAGTGTGTCAGAGAGCTACCACTCTCTCCCCAGAAACACAGACCTGTTTTCCTTCCTATCCCTCCAAGGTAGAATCCCCACAGTGCTTACCTCTGTCTGTCTGAACCGCAGGGTAGCCTGACTAGCCAGACCCCCCTCCTCTCTCCTATCCCGCCAAGGTAGAATCCCCACAGTGCTTACCTCTCTGTATGTCTGAACAACAGGGTAGCCTGACTAGCCAGACCTCTCTCCATCTCTATGTTTCTTATCTCTCTCCTTCCCTCTTTTAGTAATCTGATATCTTTCTCGCTCCTTCCCTCTCTCAGTAATCTGATCTCTCTCTCTCATTCCCTCTTTTAGTAATCTGATATCTCTCTCTCTCCATCCCTCTCTCAGTACTCTGATCTCTCTCTCTCATTCCCTCTTTTAGTAATCTGACATCTCTCTCTCTCCTTCCCTCTCTTAGTAATCTGATATCTCTCTCTCCTTCCCTCTCTCAGTACTCTGATATCTCTCTCTCCTTCCCTCTCTCAGTAATCTGATATCTCTCTCTCCTTCCCTCTCTAATTAATCTAATATCTCTCTCTCCTTCCCTCTCTCAGTACTCTGATATCTCTCTCTCCTTCCCTCTCCCAGTACTCTGATATCTCTCTCTCCTTCCCTCTCTCAGTAATCTGATATCTCTCTCTAATTAATCTAATATCTCTCTCTCCTTCCCTCTCTCAGTAATCTGATATCTCTCTCTAATTAATCTAATATCTCTCTCTCCTTCCCTCTCTCAGTATTCTGATATCTCTCTCTCCTTCCCTCTCTCAGTACTCTGATATCTCTCTCTCCTTCCCTCCCTCAGTACTCTGATATCTCTCTCTCCTTCCCTCCCTCAGTACTCTGATATCTCTCTCTCCTTCCCTCCCTCAGTACTCTGATATCTCTCTCTCCTTCCCTCTCTCAGTAATCTGATATCTCTCTCTCCTTCCCTCTCCCAGTACTCTGATATCTCTCTCTAATTAATCTAATATCTCTCTCTCCTTCCCTCTCTCAGTACTCTGATATCTCTCTCTAATTAATCTAATATCTCTCTCTCCTTCCCTCTCTCAGTAATCTGATATCTCTCTCTCCTTCCCTCCCTCAGTACTCTGATATCTCTCTCTCCTTCCCTCTCTCAGTACTCTGATATCTCTCTCTCCTTCCCTCTCTCAGTACTCTGATATCTTTCTCTCCTTCCCTCCCTCAGTACTCTGATATCTCTCTCTCCTTCCCTCTCTTAGTACTCTGATATCTCTCTCTCCTTCCCTCTCTCAGTACTCTGATATCTCTCTCTCCTTCCCTCTCTTAGTACTCTGATATCTCTCTCTCCTTCCCTCTCTCAGTACTCTGATATCTCTCTCTCCTTACCTCCCTCAGTACTCTGATATCTCTCTCTCCTTCCCTCTCTCAGTAATCTGATATCTCTCTCTAATTAATCTAATATCTCTCCCTCTCTCAGTAATCTGATATCTCTCTCTAATTAATCTAATATCTCTCCCTCTCTCAGTAATCTGATATCTCTCTCTAATTAATCTAATATCTCTCCCTCTCTCAGTAATCTGATATCTCTCTCTAATTAATCTAATATCTCTCCCTCTCCCAGTACTCTGATATCTCTCTCTAATTAATCTAATATCTCTCCCTCTCCCAGTACTCTGATATCTCTCTCTAATTAATCTAATATCTCTCCCTCTCCCAGTACTCTGATATCTCTCTCTAATTAATCTAATATCTCTCTCTCCTTCCCTCTCTCAGTACTCTGATATCTCTCTCTCCTTCCCTCTCTCAGTACTCTGATATCTCTCTCTCCTTCCCTCCCTCAGTACTCTGATATCTCTCTCTCCTTCCCTCTCTTAGTACTCTGATATCTCTCTCTCCTTCCCTCTCCCAGTACTCTGATATCTCTCTCTCCTTCCCTCTCCCAGTACTCTGATATCTCTCTCTCCTTCCCTCTCTCAGTAATCTGATATCTCTCTCTCTAATTAATCTAATATCTCTCCCTCTCCCAGTACTCTGATATCTCTCTCTCCTTCCCTCCCTCAGTAATCTGATATCTCTCTCTAATTAATCTAATATCTCTCCCTCTCCCAGTACTCTGATATCTCTCTCTCCTTCCCTCCCTCAGTAATCTGATATCTCTCTCTAATTAATCTAATATCTCTCCCTCTCCCAGTACTCTGATATCAACTCAAAGGGCTTCATTGGCATGGGGAAACATGTGAAATAGATAATAAACAAAAGTGAAATAATCAATCAAAAATGAACAGCTAACATTTCTCAGAAGTTTCAATACAGAGTCGTAACAATGTACAAATAGTTAAAGTACAAAAGGGAAAATAAATAAGCATAAATATGGGTTGTATTTACAATGGTGTTTGTTCTTCACTGGTTGACCTTTTCTTGTGGCAACAGGTCACAAATTCACTAACTGTAAGCATCAGCTGTCAGAGCAGCTTAACGATCACTGTACCTGTACACAGCCCATCTGTAAATAGCCCAACCAACTACCTCATCCCCACATTGTTATTTTTATTTGCTCTTTTGCACCCCAGTATCTCTACTTGCACATCTATCACTCCAGTGTTAACGCTAAATTGTAATTATTTCGCCACTATGGTCTATTTATTGCCTTACCTCCCTAATCTTATTACATTTGCACACAGTGTACATCGAGTTTTCTATTGTGTTATTGACTGTATGTTTGTTTATCCCATGTGTAACTCTGTGTTGTTGTTTTCGTCGCACTGCTTTGCTTTATCTTGGCCAGGTGGCAGTTGTAAATAGTTGTAAATGAGAACTTGTTCTCAACTGGCCTACCTGGTTGAATAAAGGTGCTCTCAACTGGCCTACCTGGTTAAATAAAGGTGTTCTCAACTGGCCGACCTGGTTAAATAAAGGT
>NC_048585.1:672500-682500 GCF_013265735.2 Oncorhynchus mykiss
CCTCTAGACCAGACTGCTGCTGCCTTTACCACTGTCTCCTCTAGACCAGACTGCTGCTGCCTTTACCACTGTCTCCTCTAGACCAGACTGCTGCTGCCTTTACCTTTACCACTGTCTCCTCTAGACCAGACTGCTGCTGCCTTTACCTTTACCACTGTCTCCTCTAGACCAGACTGCTGCTGCCTTTACCACTGTCTCCTCTAGACCAGACTGCTGCTGCCTTTACCTTTACCACTGTCTCCTCTAGACCAGACTGCTGCTGCCTTTACCTTTACCACTGTCTCCTCTAGACCAGACTGCTGCTGCCTTTACCACTGTCTCCTCTAGACCAGACTGCTGCTGCCTTTACCTTTACCACAGTCTCCTCTAGACCAGACTGCTGCTGCCTTTACCACTGTCTCCTCTAGACCAGACTGCTGCTGCCTTTACCTTTACCACTGTCTCCTCTAGACCAGACTCCTGCAGCCTTTACCACTGTCTCCTCTAGACCAGACTGCTGCTGCCTTTACTACTGTCTCCTCTAGACCAGACTGCTGCTGCCTTTACCACTGTCTCCTCTAGACCAGGCTGCTTTACCATGAGGAGTTAACAGGTTCAGGTGTTACAACAGGATGTGATCTAGTCCACGAGGAGTTAACAGGTTCTAGTGATATGGTCAGAGATATAGAACAGATCAGAGAGATGTAGAACACAGTGGTTTAGGGTTGTGGTCAGACAGAGAGATGTAGAACACAGTGGTTTAGGGTTGACCTGTACCATACAGTCAGACAGAGAGATGTAGAACACAGTGGTTTAGGGTTGTGGTCAGACAGAGAGATGTAGAACACAGTGGTTTAGGGTTGTGGTCAGACAGAGAGATGTAGAACACAGGGGGTTTAGGGTTGACCTGTACCATACGGTCAGACAGAGAGATGTAGAACACAGGGGTTTAGGGTTGTGGTCTGACAGAGAGATGTAGAACACAGTGGTTTAGGGTTGTGGTCAGACAGAGAGATGTAGAACACAGTGGTTTAGGGTTGTGGTCAGACAGAGAGATGTAGAACACAGTGGTTTAGGGTTGTGGTCAGACAGAGAGATGTAGAACACAGTGGTTTAGGGTTGTGGTCAGACAGAGAGATGTAGAACACAGTGGGTTTAGGGTTGTGGTCAGACAGAGAGATGTAGAACACAGTGGTTTAGGGTTGTGGTCAGACAGAGAGATGTAGTTCACAGTGGTTTAGGGTTGTGGTCAGACAGAGAGATGTAGAACACAGGGGTTTAGGGTTGTGGTCAGACAGAGAGATGTAGAACACAGGGGGTTTAGGGTTGACCTGTACCATACGGTCAGACAGAGAGATGTAGAACACAGGGGTTTAGGGTTGTGGTCTGACAGAGAGATGTAGAACACAGTGGTTTAGGGTTGTGGTCAGACAGAGAGATGTAGAACACAGTGGGTTTAGGTTTGTGGTCAGACAGAGAGATGTAGAACACAGTGGTTTAGGGTTGTGGTCAGACAGAGAGATGTAGAACACAGTGGTTTAGGGTTGTGGTCAGACAGAGAGATGTAGAACACAGTGGGTTTAGGGTTGTGGTCAGACAGAGAGATGTAGAACACAGGGGGTTTAGGGTTGTGGTCAGACAGAGAGATGTAGAACACAGGGGGTTTAGGGTTGACCTGTACCATACGGTCAGACAGAGAGATGTTGAACACAGTGGTTTAGGGTTGATTGGCTTAGGCTGCTTTTAGATGCTTGTAGTACATCAGAACCAATCCATTAGATATGTGATTAAAGAGCAAAGGCTATGTAATATGGTGGAATATACATATATATATATATATATATATATATATATATATATATACATATATATATACACACAGCGTATATATAACCAGCCTGACAACATGATTAAAAACACATCCACAGTAGACCAGCAAGTATTTTATAAAAAGCTGTTTGGAGAATTTAATATTTCAAGATGCATTCTTTGTTTTTAATCAAAATGCCTTTGTCCGCCAAAAACCATTTCCACATAGACAAGCTCAAACGCACACACGCACGCTCACACGCACGCACGCACGCACACACGCATACGCACGCACACACACATCTGAGAGCACCGGAGAGAATAGAAATCCCTGTCTCAATTCGGGTGGCATGGCAACGGATAAGACGTAGATTACAGTTTGTATTTATTAAGGATCCACATTAGTTCCTGCAGCAGCTACTCTTCCTGGGGTTTATTATGGATCCACATTAGTTCCTGCAGCAGCTACTCTTCCTGGGGTTTATTATGGATCCACATTAGTTCCTGTCAAGGCAGCAGCTACTCTTCCTGGGGTTTATTATGGATCCCCATTAGTTCCAGTCAAGACAGAAGCTACTCTTCCTGGGGTTTATTATGGATCCCCATTAGTTCCAGTCAAGACAGAAGCTACTCTTCCTGGGGTTTATTATGGATCCCCATTAGTTCCTGAAGCAGCTACTCTTCCTGGGGTTTATTATGGATCCCCATTAGTTCCTGTCAAGGCAGCAGCTACTCTTCCTGGGGTTTATTATGGATCCCCGTTAGTTCCTGAAGCAGCTACTCTTCCTGGGGTTTATTATGGATCCTCATTAGTTCCTGTCAAGGCAGCAGCTACTCTTCCTGGGGTTTATTATGGATCCTCATTAGTTCCTGCAGCAGCTACTCTTCCTGGGGTTTATTATGGATCCTCATTAGTTCCTGCAGCAGCTACTCTTCCTGGGGTTTATTATGGATCCTCATTAGTTCCTGCAGCAGCTACTCTTCCTGGGGTTTATTAAGGATCCACATTAGTTCCTGCAGCAGCTACTCTTCCTTGAGTTTATTATGGATCCTCATTAGTTCCTGCAGCAGCTACTCTTCCTGGGGTTTATTATGGATCCCCATTAGTTCCTGCAGCAGCTACTCTTCCTGGGGTTTATTATGGATCCCCATTAGTTCCTGCAGCAGCTACTCTTCCTGGGGTTTATTATGGATCCCCATTAGTTCCTGCAGCAGCTACTCTTCCTGGGGTTTATTATGGATCCCCATTAGTTCCTGCAGCAGCTACTCTTCCTGGGGTTTATTATGGATCCCCATTAGTTCCTGTCAAGACAGCAGCTACTCTTCCTGGGGTTTATTATGGATCCCCATTAGTTCCTGTCAAGACAGCAGCTACTCTTCCTGGGGTTTATTACGGATCCTCATTAGTTCCTGTCAAGACAGCAGCTACTCTTCCTGGGGTTTATTATGGATCCTCATTAGTTCCTGCCAAGGCCGCAGCTACTCTTCCTGGGGTTTATTATGGATCCCCATTAGTTCCTGTCAAGACAGCAGCTACTCTTCCTGGGGTTTATTATGGATCCCCATTAGTTCCTGCCAAGGCAGCAGCTACTCTTCATGGGGTTTATTATGGATCCCCATTAGTTCCTGTCAAGGCAGCAGCTACTCTTCCTGAGGTTTATTATGGATCCCCATTAGTTCCTGTCAAGACAGCAGCTACTCTTCCTCGGATTTATTATGGATCCACATTAGTTCCTGTCAAAGCAGCAGCTACTCTTCCTCGGGTTTATTATGGATCCCCATTAGTTCCTGTCAAAGCAGCAGCTACTCTTCCTCGGGTTTATTATGGATCCCCATTAGTTCCTGTCAAGACAGCAGCTACTCTTCCTGGGGTTTATTATGGATCCTCATTAGTTCCTGTCAAGGCAGCAGCTACTCTTCCTGGGGTTTATTATGGATCCTCATTAGTTCCTGTCAAGGCAGCAGCTACTCTTCCTGGGGTTTATTATGGATCCCCATTAGTTCCTGCAGCAGCTACTCTTCCTGGGGTTTATTATGGATCCTCATTAGTTCCTGCAGCAGCTACTCTTCCTGGGGTTTATTATGGATCCTCATTAGTTCCTGCAGCAGCTACTCTTCCTGGGGTTTATTATGGATCCCCATTAGTTCCTGTCAAGACAGCAGCTACTCTTCCTCGGATTTATTATGGATCCACATTAGTTCCTGTCAAAGCAGCAGCTACTCTTCCTCGGGTTTATTATGGATCCCCATTAGTTCCTGTCAAAGCAGCAGCTACTCTTCCTCGGGTTTATTATGGATCCCCATTAGTTCCTGTCAAGACAGCAGCTACTCTTCCTGGGGTTTATTATGGATCCTCATTAGTTCCTGTCAAGGCAGCAGCTACTCTTCCTGGGGTTTATTATGGATCCTCATTAGTTCCTGTCAAGGCAGCAGCTACTCTTCCTGGGGTTTATTATGGATCCTCATTAGTTCCTGCAGCAGCTACTCTTCCTGGGGTTTATTATGGATCCTCATTAGTTCCTGCAGCAGCTACTCTTCCTGGGGTTTATTATGGATCCCCATTAGTTCCTGTCAAGACAGCAGCTACTCTTCCTGGGGTTTATTAAGGATCCCCATTAGTTCCTGTCAAGACAGCAGCTACTCTTCCTGGGGTTTATTATGGATCCCCATTAGTTCCTGTCAAGACAGCAGCTACTCTTCCTGGGGTTTATTATGGATCCCCATTAGTTCCTGTCAAGACAGCAGCTACTCTTCCTGGGGTTTATTATGGATCCCCATTAGTTCCTGTCAAGACAGCAGCTACTCTTCCTGGGGTTTATTATGGATCCCCATTAGTTCCTGTCAAGACAGCAGCTACTCTTCCTGGGGTTTATTATGGATCCCCATTAGTTCCTGTCAAGACAGCAGCTACTCTTCCTGGGGTTTATTATGGATCCCCATTAGTTCCTGTCAAGACAGCAGCTACTCTTCCTGGGGTTTATTATGGATCCCCATTAGTTCCTGTCAAGACAGCAGCTACTCTTCCTGGGGTTTATTATGGATCCTCATTAGTTCCTGCCAAGGCAGCAGCTACTCTTCCTGGGGTTTATTATGGATCCCCATTAGTTCCTGTCAAGACAGCAGCTACTCTTCCTGGGGTTTATTATGGATCCCCATTAGTTCCTGTCAAGACAGCAGCTACTCTTCCTGGGTTTATTATGGATCCCCATTAGTTCCTGTCAAGGCAGCAGCTACTCTTCCTGGGGTTTATTATGGATCCTCATTAGTTCCTGCCAAGGCAGCAGCTACTCTTCCTGGGGTTTATTATGGATCCCCATTAGTTCCTGTCAAGACAGCAGCTACTCTTCCTGGGGTTTATTATGGATCCCCATTAGTTCCTGTCAAGACAGCAGCTACTCTTCCTGGGGTTTATTATGGATCCCCATTAGTTCCTGTCAAGACAGCAGCTACTCTTCCTGGGGTTTATTATGGATCCCCATTGGTTCCTGTCAAGACAGCAGCTACTCTTCCTGGGGTTTATTATGGATCCTCATTAGTTCCTGCCAAGGCAGCAGCTACTCTTCCTGGGGTTTATTATGGATCCCCATTAGTTCCTGTCAAGACAGCAGCTACTCTTCCTGGGGTTTATTATGGATCCCCATTAGTTCCTGTCAAGACAGCAGCTACTCTTCCTGGGGTTTATTATGGATCCCCATTAGTTCCTGTCAAGACAGCAGCTACTCTTCCTGGGGTTTATTATGGATCCCCATTAGTTCCTGTCAAGACAGCAGCTACTCTTCCTGGGGTTTATTATGGATCCCCATTAGTTCCTGTCAAGGCAGCAGCTACTCTTCCTGGGGTTTATTATGGACCCCCATTAGTTCCTGTCAAGACAGCAGCTACTCTTCCTGGGGTTTACTGTTGACCAGGGCACATAGAAAACAGGGATCTGGTACAAGGTAGTGATTGTAATCCAAAATGTTTTTAATCAGCCAGACTAGCCAGTGTCAGTGAGTAATTGTAGAGGGGATGGCCTTGACATACTGTCTACATTAAAACACACCAACTCTATTCCACATCAAGTCAATGATAAAAGCAGTCAAATTAGATTAAAACAACGTATATAAACAATTAATGGAACAGCGGGGACTGTGAAGCAACACATGATAACATACACACTATACACACACACACATGATAACATACACACTATACACACACACACATGATAACATACACACTATACACACACACACATGATAACATACACACTATACACACACACACACACATGATAACATACACACTATACACACACACACACACATGATAACATACACACTATACACACACACACATGATAACATACACACTACACACACACACACATGATAACAAACACACTATACACACACACACATGATAACATAACACTATACACACACACAAACATGATAACATACACACTATACACGCACACACATGATAACATACACACTATACACACACACACGATAAAATACACACTATACACACACACACATGATAACATACACACTATACACACACACATGATAACATACACACTATACACACACACACATGATAACATACACACTATACACACACACACATGATAACATACACACTATACACACACACACATGATAATATACACACTATACACACACACAAACATGATAACATACACACTATACACACACACACGATAACATACACACTATACACACACACACATGATAACATACACACTATACACACACACACATGATAACATACACACTATATAGAACACAGTATATATAGTATGTTATCATGTGTGTGTGTGTATAGTGTGTATGTTATCATGTGTGTGTGTGTATAGTGTGTATGTTATCATGTGTGTGTGTGTGTATAGTGTGTATGTTATCATGTGTGTGTGTGTATAGTGTGTATGTTATCATGTGTGTGTGTGTATAGTGTGTATGTTATCATGTGTGTGTGTGTATAGTGTGTATGTTATCATGTGTGTGTGTGTATAGTGTGTATGTTATCATGTGTGTGTGTGTATAGTGTGTATGTTATCATGTGTGTGTGTGTATAGTGTGTATGTTATCATGTGTGTGTGTGTGTATAGTGTGTATGTTATCATGTGTGTGTGTGTGTATAGTGTGTATGTTATCGTGTGTGTGTGTATAGTGTGTATGTTATCGTGTGTGTGTGTATAGTGTGTATGTTATCATGTGTGTGTGTGTATAGTGTGTATGTTATCATGTGTGTGTGTGTATAGTGTGTATGTTATCATGTGTGTGTGTGTGTATAGTGTGTATGTTATCATGTGTGTGTGTGTATAGTGTGTATGTTATCATGTGTGTGTGTGTGTATAGTGTGTATGTTATCATGTGTGTGTGTGTATAGTGTGTATGTTATCATGTTTGTGTGTGTGTATAGTGTGTATGTTATCATGTGTGTGTGTGTGTATAGTGTGTATGTTATCATGTGTGTGTGTGTATAGTGTGTATGTTTTCATGTGTGTGTGTGTATAGTGTGTATGTTATCATGTCTGTGTGTGTGTGTATAGTGTGTATGTTATCATGTGTGTGTGTGTATAGTGTGTATGTTATCATGTGTGTGTGTGTATAGTGTGTATGTTATCATGTGTGTGTGTGTGTATAGTGTGTATGTTATCATGTGTGTGTGTGTATAGTGTGTATGTTATCATGTGTGTGTGTGTATAGTGTGTATGTTATCATGTGTGTGTGTGTATAGTGTGTATGTTATCATGTGTGTGTGTGTGTATAGTGTGTATGTTATCATGTGTGTGTGTGTGTGTATAGTGTGTATGTTATCATGTGTGTGTGTGTATAGTGTGTATGTTATCATGTGTGTGTGTGTGTGTGTATAGTGTGTATGTTATCATGTGTGTGTGTGTATAGTGTGTATGTTATCATGTGTGTGTGTGTATAGTGTGTATGTTATCATGTGTGTGTGTGTGTGTATAGTGTGTATGTTATCATGTGTGTGTGTGTATAGTGTGTATGTTATCATGTGTGTGTGTGTATAGTGTGTATGTTTTCATGTGTGTGTGTGTATAGTGTGTATGTTATCATGTGTGTGTGTGTATAGTGTGTATGTTATCATGTGTGTGTGTGTATAGTGTGTATGTTATCATGTGTGTGTGTGTATAGTGTGTATGTTATCATGTGTGTGTGTATAGTGTGTATGTTATCATGTGTGTGTGTGTATAGTGTGTATGTTATCATGTGTGTGTGTGTATAGTGTGTATGTTATCATGTGTGTGTGTGTATAGTGTGTATGTTATCATGTGTGTGTGTGTATAGTGTGTATGTTATCATGTGTGTGTGTGTAGTGTGTATGTTATCATGTGTGTGTGTGTGTGTGTATAGTGTGTATTTTATCATGTGTGTGTGTATAGTGTGTATGTTATCATGTGTGTGTGTATAGTGTGTATGTTATCATGTGTGTGTGTGTATATGTTATCATGTGTGTGTGTAGAGTGTGTATGTTATCATGTGTGTGTGTGTGTATAGTGTGTATGTTATCATGTGTGTGTGTGTGTGTATATGTTATCATGTGTGTGTGTGTATAGTGTGTATGTTATCATGTGTGTGTGTGTGTATAGTGTGTATGTTATCATGTGTGTGTGTGTGTGTAGTGTGTATGTTATCATGTGTGTGTGTGTGTATAGTGCGTATGTTATCATGTGTGTGTGTGTGTATAGTGTGTATGTTATCATGTGTGTGTGTGTAGAGTGTGTATGTTATCATGTGTGTGTGTGTATAGTGTGAATGTTATCATGTGTGTGTGTGTATAGTGTGTATGTTATCATGTGTGTGTGTGTGTATAGTGTGTATGTTATCATGTGTGTGTGTGTATAGTGTGAATGTTATCATGTGTGTGTGTGTATAGTGTGTATGATATCATGTGTGTGTGTGTGTATAGTGTGTATGTTATCATGTGTGTGTGTGTATAGTGTGTATGTTATCATGTGTGTGTGTGTGTGTATAGTGTGTATGTTATCATGTGTGTGTGTGTGTATAGTGTGTATGTTATCATGTGTGTGTGTGTATAGTGTGTATGTTATCATGTGTGTGTGTGTGTATAGTGTGTATGTTATCATGTGTGTGTGTGTGTGTATAGTGTGTATGTTATCATGTGTGTGTGTGTGTATAGTGTGTATGTTATCATGTGTGTGTGTGTATAGTGTGTATGTTATCATGTGTGTGTGTGTATAGTGTGTATGTTATCATGTGTGTGTGTGTGTATAGTGTGTATGTTATCATGTGTGTGTGTGTATAGTGTGTATGATATCATGTGTGTGTGTGTGTATAGTGTGTATGTTATCATGTGTGTGTGTGTATAGTGTGTATGTTATCATGTGTGTGTGTGTGTGTATAGTGTGTATGTTATCATGTGTGTGTGTGTGTATAGTGTGTATGTTATCATGTGTGTGTGTGTATAGTGTGTATGTTATCATGTGTTGCTTCACAGTCCCCGCTGTTCCATTAATTGTTGCCTCCCTCTGTCTCCCTCTGTCTCTCTCTGCCTCCCTCTGCCTCTCTCTGTCTCTCTCTGCCTCTCTCTGTCTCTCTCTGCCTCTCTGTCTCTCTCTGCCTCTCTCTGCCTCTCTCTGTCTCTCTCTGCCTCTCTCTGCCTCTCTCTGCCTCTCTCTGCCTCTCTCTGCCTCTCTCTGCCTCTCTCTGCCTCTCTCTGCCTCTCTCTGCCTCTCTCTGTCTCTCTCTGTCTCTGTCTCTCTCTCTCTGCCTCCCTCTGTCTCTCTCTGCCTCCCTCTGTCTCTCTCTGCCTCCCTCTGCCTCTCTCTGTCTCTCTCTGTCTCTCTCTGTCTCTCTCTGTCTCTCTCTGTCTCTCTCTGCCTCCCTCTGCCTCTCTCTGTCTCTCTCTGCCTCTCTCTGTCTCTCTCTGCCTCTCTCTGCCTCTCTCTGCCTCTCTCTGTCTCTCTCTGCCTCTCTCTGTCTCTCTCTGCCTCTCTCTCTGCTCTCTGCCTCTCTCTCTGCCTCTCTCTCTGCCTCTCTCTCTGCCTCTCTCTGTCTCTCTCTGTCTCTCTCTGCCTCTCTCTGTCTCTCTCTAAACTCTGAGGGTGTGCTTCTCTGATCTCTTCTTCTAATCCTGTGTCTCACCACTCTGACACACTGTAAACATGCTGGACACATTATATCCACACACACCACTCTGACACACTGTAAACATGCTG
>NC_048585.1:687500-710000 GCF_013265735.2 Oncorhynchus mykiss
GCTGTGTGTTATCAGCACTACAGAACAGGGCTGTGTGTTATCAGCACTACAAACAGGGCTGTGTGTTATCAGCACTACAGAACAGGGCTGTGTGTTATCAGCACTACAGAACAGGGCTGTGTGTTATCAGCACTACAGAACAGGGCTGTGTGTTATCAGCACTACAGAACAGGGCTGTGTGTTATCAGCACTACAGAACAGGGCTGTGTGTTATCAGCACTACAGAACAGGGCTGTGTGTTATCAGCACTACAAACAGGGCTGTGTGTTATCAGCACTACAGAACAGGGCTGTGTGTTATCAGCACTACAGAACAGGGCTGTGTGTTATCAGCACTACAGAACAGGGCTGTATAATATATAAATGGAAGGACGGACGGACGGACAGAGAGAGAGAGACAGACAGAAAGACAGACAGACAGAGAGAGAGACAGACAGACAGAGAGAGAGAGACAGAGAGACAGAGAGAGAGAGAGAGAGAGACAGAGAGAGACAGAGAGAGACAGAGAGAGAGAGACAGAGAGAGACAGACAGACAGAGAGAGAAACAGACAGACATAGAGAGAGACAGACAACAGCACTCAGGAAAAATGCCAGCTGGGTGCTGGATGGAAAGCTCTGACCTCTCCGAGGTCCTTCTCTAAGTGTTCATGTTTTAATTAAGAGCTGGGATAGGTTCCCCTGTGTGAACCCATCGTCCGGCTACAGAAGGCTCAGGTAACAGAAAGGAGATCAGCCTCTCTATCAGGGACAACTGGCGTCCTTTGACGTGTTCTATTACGGTATCAATGTCCCTCATGCCTAATTCACACTAGAGGGCCAAACCAAACCAAGCTGAGGCATAGGATGTCTAAACAACACTGCTACATTAGGAACACCTGCTCTCTCTCTCCATGACGTAGACTGACCAGGTGAATCCAGGGGAAATCTATGATCCCTTATTGATGTCAATCAGTGTAGCTGAATGGGAGGAGACCGGTTAAAGAAGGACTTTTAAGCCTTGAGACAACTGGATTGTGTGTGTGTGCCATTCAGAGGGTGAATGGTCAAGACAAATTATGTAAGTGTCTTTGAACAGGGTCTAGTAGTAGGTACCAGGCGCACCGGTTTCTGTCAAGAACTGCAACGCTGCTGGGTTTTCCTCGCTCAACAGTTTCCCGTGTGTTTCGAGAATGGTTCACCACACAAAGGACATCCAGCCAACTTCACACAACTGTAGGAAGCATTGGAGTTAACATTTAACCTTAATATAACTAGGCAAGTCAGTTAAGAACAAATTCTCATTTACAATGACGGCCTACCAAAAGGCCTCCTGCAGGGACGGGGGCTGGGATTACAAATACTAATGTAGGACAGAACACACATCACGACAAGAGAGACCACAACACTACATAAAGAGAGACCTAAGACAACAGCATAGCATGGCAGCAACACATGACAACATAGCATGGCAGCAACACATGACAACAACATGGCAGCAACACATGACAACAACATGGCAGCAACACATGACAACATAGCATGGTAGCAACACATGACAACAACATGGCAGCAACACATGACAACATAGCATGGCAGCAACACATGACAACATAGCATGGTAGCAACACATGACAACAACATGGCAGCAACACATGACAACATAGCATGGCAGCAACACATGACAACAACATGGCAGCAACACATGACAACATAGCATGGTAGCAACACATGACAACATAGCATGGTAGCAACACATGACAACATAGCATGGTAGCAACACATGACAACATAGCATGGTAGCAACATGACAACATAGCATGGTAGCAACACATGACAACATAGCATGGTAGCAACACATGACAACATAGCATGGTAGCAACACATGACAACAACATGGTAGCAATACAACATGACAACAACATGGCAGCAACACATGACAACAACATGGTAGCAACACATGACAACAACATGGCAGCAACACATGACAACAACATGGTAGCAATACAACATGACAACAACATGGTAGCAACACATGACAACATAGCATGGCAGCAACACATGACAACAACATGGCAGCAACACCACATGACAACAACACGGTAGCAACACCACATGACAACAACATGGTAGCAACACCACATGACAACAACATGGTAGCAACACCACATGACAACAACACGGTAGCAACACAACATGACAACAACATGGTAGCAACACCACATGACAACAACACGGTAGCAACACAACATGACAACAACATGGTAGCAACACCACATGACAACAACATGGTAGCAACACAACATGACAACAACATGGTAGCAACACAACATGACAGCAACAGGGTAGCAACACAACATGGTAGAAGAACAACATGGTAGAAGAACAAAACATGGTTCAAACATGATTGGACACAGACAACAGCACAAAGGGTAAGAAGGTAGAGACAACAATACATCACACTAAACAGCCACAACTGTCAGTAAGAGTGTCCATGATTCAGTCTTTGAATGAAGAGATTGAGGTAAAACGGACCAGTTTGAGTGTTAGTTGCAGCTCGTTCCAGTCGCTAGCTGCAGCGAACTGAAAAGATGATTGACCCAGGGATGTGTGTGCTTTGGGGACCTTTAACAGAATGTGACTGGCAGAACGGGTGTTGTGTGTGGAGGATGAGGGCTGCAGTAGATATCTCAGATAAGGGGGAGTGAGGTCTAACAGGGTTTTATAAATAAGCATCAACCAGTGGGTGTTGCGACAGGTATACACAGATGACCAGTTTACAGAGGAGTATAGAGTGCAGTGATGTGTCCTATAGGAAGAATTGGTTGCAAATCTGATGGCCGAATGGTAAAGAACATATAGTCGCTAGAGTTTACCCCAACCTAAACCAAGTCTAGATTTAACCTTAGCCTGCTGGGGGAGGCTAGTAACAGTGACTAAGGTTCAGGGCAGGGTACTGGGGGGAGGCTAGTGACAGTGACTATAGTTCAGGGCAGGGTACTGGGGGGAGGCTAGTAACAGTGACTATAGTTCAGGGCAGGGTACTGGGGGGAGGCTAGTAACAGTGACTATAGTTCAGGGCAGGGTACTGGGGGGAGGCTAGTTACAGTGACTAAGGTTCAGGGCAGGGTACTGGGGGGAGGCTAGTAACAGTGACTATAGTTCAGGGCAGGGTACTGGGGGGAGGCTAGTAACAGTGACTAAGGTTCAGGGCAGGGTACTGGGGGGAGGCTAGTAACAGTGACTATAGTTCAGGGCAGGGTACTGGGGGGAGGTTAGTAACAGTGACTAAGGTTCAGGGCAGGGTACTGGGGGGAGGCTAGTTACAGTGACTAAGGTTCAGGGCAGGGTACTGGGGGGAGGTTAGTAACAGTGACTAAGGTTCAGGGCAGGGTACTGGGGGGAGGCTAGTAACATGACTATAGTTCAGGGCAGGGTACTGGGGGGAGGCTAGTAACAGTGACTAAGGTTCAGGGCAGGGTACTGGGGGGAGGCTAGTAACAGTGACTAAGGTTCAGGGCAGGGTACTGGGGGAGGCTAGTAACAGTGACTATAGTTCAGGGCAGGGTACTGGGGGAGGCTGGCTAGTGGAACTGTTTTTCAGTCTCTCGGTCCCAGCTTTGATGCACCTCACTGTCTCCTCCTCCTAGATGGTAGTGGGGTGAACAGGCCGTGGCTGGACCCAATAAAAGGGATCCAGATGTTGTTATCCTTCTCTCAGAGTTTAATGTCATGCAAATTGAGTTAAAGAAGCTTCCGCGGCGTTCTGTGCTTTTTTGAAACAAAGTGTTTAAGGAGTTAAAATAAGCTTCCATCTTTTGACTTAACATCTCATAAATATTGAATCAAAACCCAAGCAGAGGAGAGCCAGTGAAAAACATGTCTCCGAGACCTCCATGGTCTACGGCATCATTACAAATACCTCTCCTCCTCGCCAGGGGAGACTAGCTAACAGTTGAACACTGCAAACAATGGCAGAAGTTGCTTCAGTCTTAAAAAAAAAAACATTACCCTCAAATAATTTAGAGCTGCAAGGCAGTTTCTCCACAGTCAAACACACATCTCACTTCCTGTGGAAGCCCCAGTGTTCGATCTCAGACTGGGTTAGAGGGTTGCATTCACATTACATCAGATAAAGAACGATAACAGCTGGTTAATATGAAGATGATAATATCTACCAGACAGCCTAGTTTAGATGAAAATGATGATGAAGATGAAGACGATGAAGATGATGAAAATGACAATGCTAATGAAAATGGTGAAGATGATTATAATGGTGGTTATCATGGTGATGAAAATGATGCTGAAGATGATGATGAAGAGGATGATGAAGATGATGGTGAGGATGAAGATGATGGTGAGGATGAAGATGCTGGTGATGAGGAGGATGATGATGGTGATGGTGATGATGATGAAGATGATGATGATGAAGGTGATGATGATGGGGATGATGATGAAGATGATGGGGACGATGGTGATGATGCTGGACGGTGATGATGAAGATGATGGTGAGGATGAAGAAGATGACGAAGATGGTGATGATGAATATGATGGTGAGGATGAAGATGATGAAGAGGATGCTGAAGATGATGATGAAGATGGGTTGGGCGATATACCATTTATATACTGTTTATATTTATACTGGGGTATTTCGAAATGCCACTGGTTATAACTAACTATAAGTTGAGTATAACTATAGAAATCTAAGATGTGTCAAATAAATGATATGCAGATCAGGGCTCCAGCGATGCATTTTGGTTTGCTAACGTGCTAAGTGTCTAGATGTCAAGATCAAACTTCTTGGTTACAGCAGAGATATTCAACCCCCTCCTGGATCAAGATCTCTGTTGCTTAAATATTTTTGTGCATCAATAATTTGTGAACAATTTTTTTTGTTGTGTTTAATTTTTTTTACAGTGCCCCTTGTGTGCACTTCCGGTAATACCGTATATACCAACTCTCTGTAGTTCACCCCTTCTAGTGCTCTCTCTGGGTCCCTCCCTGTAGTTCACATCAGTCCTTCTAGCGCTCTCTCTGGGTCCCTCCCTGTAGTACACCCCTTCTAGTGCTCTCTCTGGGTCCCTCCCTGTAGTTCACGTCAGTCCTTCTAGCGCTCTCTCTGGGTCCCTCCCTGTAGAGTTGTCCTTCAGAAACCCGTCACCTCCGTCATCTCGCTCTGCGCAGGAAGTGTTTAAATATAGACGCTGCTTCTCGTAAAACAGCAATGTAAATAAAGCAAAGTGCTTTTCTCAGAAGCAGGTTCGGGACACTGACTGATTAAGGGTTTGAGTCAGAGCCTCTCAGGGCCAAGAGGTGTAGCCCTGTCATCATCACTCCTGCTCTGAAAGTAGGGATCAATAACTAGACAGAGGAGTGGGACGTTAATTAATTAATATATGAGAGAGAGAGAGACAGAGAGACAGACAGACAGACAGACAGACAGACAGACAGAGAGAGAGAGACAGAGAGACAGACAGACAGACAGACAGACAGACAGACAGACAGACAGATGCACTTCCTAACCTCCTGCCCAATGTATGACCATAGTAGAGACACATATTTCCTTCAGATTACACAGGAGGACATTCGGCGCCGACAGAGATGGCAGCCTCGCTTCGCGTTCCTAGGAAACTTTGCATTATTTTGTTTTTTTTATGTGGCACAACAGCGCCTCTTCAACATCAAGAGGCTGAAGAAATTTGGCTCGTCACCAAAAACACTCACAAACTTTTACAGATGCACAATTGAGAGCATCCTGTCAGGCTGTATCACCACCTGGTATGGCAACTGCACCGCCCACAACCGTAAGGCTCTCCAGAGGGTAGTGAGGTCTGCACAACGCATCACCGGGGCAAACTACCTGCCCCCCAGGACACCTACACCACCCGATGTCACAGGAAGGCCAAAAAGATTATCAAGGACAACGACCACCCGAGCCGCTGCCTGTTCACCCCGCTATCATCCAGAAGGCGAGGTCAGTACAGGTGCATCAAAGCTGGGACCGAGAGACTGAAAAACAGCTTCTATCTCAAGGCCATCAGACTGTTAAACAGCCACCACTAACATTGAGTGGCTGCTGCCAACACACTGACTCAACTCCAGCCACTTTAATCATAAAAAATGGATGTAATAAATGTATCACTAGTCACTTTAAACAATGCCACTTTATATAATGTTTACATACCCTACATTACTCATCTCATATGTACATACTGTACTCTATACCATCTACTGCATCTTGCCTATGCTGCTCTGTACCATCACTCATTCATATATCCTTATGGACATTCTGTGAGTGTAATGGTTACTGTTCATTTTTATTGTTTATTTCAGTTTTGTATATTATCTACTTAACTTGCTTTGGTAATGTTAACATATGTTTCCCATGCCAATAAAACCCCTTGAATTGTAAGTGAGTGAGTAAGAGAGCGAGAGAGCGAAAGTGTGAGTGAGTGAGTGAGTGAGTGAGTAAGAGAGCGAGAGTGTGAGTGAGTGAGTGAGTGAGTGAGTGAGTGAGTGAGTGAGTGAGTGAGTGGAGTGAGTGGAGTGAGTGGAGTGAGTGGAGTGAGTGGAGTGAGTGGAGTGAGTGAGTGAGTGAGTGAGCGAGTGAGTGAGTGAGTGAGAGAGAGATGGAGAGAGAGAGACTGAAGGAATCTACAGTCTCATCGATAGTCCTATCCTATCAGGTGTGAGTCTGCCTCTGAGTGTGTGAGTGAGAGAGAGAGAGAGAGAGAGAGAGAGATAAACTTGGATTTTTTGTCAGGAACACATACTGGATTCTACCCTCTTCAACATAACCCCTACTTCAAATCAAAACTTAAAACCTACAACCTCATTTTGGACGGAATTACGGAATCACCTGGAAAGTTCACAACAACCAAGGATTTTTTACCCTATACAGCAAATTCTCTGGAAAACAACAGAAACCTGAAAACACCATCCAACCTGGAACTGAGTGAGTAATGTTTAGTCTGAAACAATATTTTATTTCCAAAAGCCAAGAAGAAAAATACACAACATTACTTTATAAGGACTGAATTCTAACATAATTCTGCCAAGCTTGATACAGCTTCAACTAGCACTGACGTGTCAAGTGAGAGGTGTCAAAGCCCATTAGCCCAACAATGGCAGGAGAGTCACACAGTCTACCCCAACCAAATGGAGAGGCCTTAGAAGCTCCCTCCCGCTGTTCAGAGGTAATTAAAATACAGTACCCTTTGCATGTAAAGAATGATAAGGCAAGAAAAGACCACAAGAAGAAGCTCCTTATGGAAAATCAAGAGACACTTTTTGCTGACTATTACAAAAATGGGAACATCAGCAACCTCATCTTCCACACAAACCATCCCCTGGCATGGCACAGTGCTATATTAGCACACTACCCCTTTGTTACGAGAGGGGGGATTAACGAGGGGTGGAAACTCAGAATACTTGATAACGAGGACTCTGAGTTAAGCAATATAAATATCTATAAATCCGGATCAGTAATGGTACAGAATAACCACAAACAGTTTCAGCTGGACTTTCACCTAATCAAAGAATTAGCCCAGCAGGAGAAGCTCTGCCTTGATAATGATACCCCCACACAGAGCGGGTCAGACCAGACCTCTTCATTATGTAACCCCACGGATGAGCAACCCCCAGTGGAGAGTCAACCTCCCAGCACAGATTACCACTCCCTCATTGAAATGAAGGACAAATTCACCCAGCTGGAGGTAAGACAGGTGGAGCTGGAACAGCAGGTGATTACACTTCAGTCAGCGCAGACCCAGACAACAGTCCAGCACAACAACAGCCCCTTAACCAGACCCGGAGAGCTGGAGGTGGACAGAGACATATCTGCACTTTGGACAGTGGTGAGACAAATACAACAGGAGAAAGAGGAGCAGAACAGAGCACTAGAGGAGAGTATCAGACTGCTGGTGGAGGAGAGGTTGAGGGGGATGGAGGAGAAGTTGATGGGGACGGCGTGTGACAGAGAACAACCCACTAGAGAGGTGGCCACCCCCACAGAGAAGCCAGCAGAACAGCCCACTTCAGCACCCAACAAAAGTCTCGACACCACAGCAGAACAGTCCACACCAGACCCTGAACATAGAGTCGACACCACAGCAGAACAGTCCACACCAGACCCTGACCATAGAGTCGAAATCACAGCAGAACAGACAAATGAAGAACCCCAAGCCCAGAGGCTCTCACCCCCTCTGAGCACCCCCCCTGTCAGCCACCCTGATAGCCCTTTTGACAACCCCCCCACACCCACTGAGGACAAACACAAGACACAGATTGTACTACTTATGGACTCAAATGGGAAATATATAGAAGAAAAAAAACTTTTTCCCAAACACAGTGTGTCTAAACTCTGGTGTCCAAACACCCAGCGTGCCCTCGACCTTCTGTCTGAGGCCAAACTAGGCTCACCCAGCCACATAATAATACACACAGGCACAAACGACCTGAGAGCACTGCAGGAAAGAGTGGCCACAGCACTGAAGAGAGTGATTGAAAAGGCTTCTTCTACTTTCCCCAACGCACAAGTGGTTATCTCCACCCTGCTACCACGAAAAGACTTCCACCCTGCCACAATACAGCGGGTAAATGCAAGTATTTCCCGTGACTGTGCCTCAAAACCAAACGTTTTCCTGGCCCACCACTCCACCCTGGACTTGAACAGCCTCTATGACCAGGTCCACCTCTACAAGGCAGCAGTGCCCACCTTTGCCCGAACTCTAAAGGACATCGCTCTCAAACGTATCCCCAACACTTCACACAGGAGCAACAGATCAATAGACACCCCATCCAGACCAGCGAGACACCCTCCCAGATCTGCAGGACCCCCCCCTGGACCTACACATAGAGGACCCACGCCAAGAGGAATTACATCCAGACCACAGTACACCCAGACACATCCACACCCCCACCCCAACCAATCAACACCCCCCCACGTCAACCATGCCCACACCCCATTTAGGCCCACCCAGGTCAGACCTATGCCACTCCTGCCCACCCCATGCACCCCACCCCCGCAAAGAGGGCCTCAACATGGAAGCCACACATACGCCCAGGTAGTGAGCGGGCAAACAGTCCCAACCCCCACTCTCACACTCGCCGAAGCCAATGGCATGTACCAGATGCTCAGCAGGCTCTGCTCACACTTACTGGCCTGAGGCCAAACCACGACCAACAACATTGGACACTCTATGGAACAAAAAGCCTTCACTATATTATCATGGAATATCCAAGGCCTGAGGTCATCTGCCTTTGGCCTAAAGAGCAGAAACCCGGACTTCACCAAAGAAATCGGTAATACAGACATTGTCATCCTGCAAGAAACCTGGTATAGAGGAGACGGACCCACTGGTTGCCCTCTAGGTTACAGAGAGCTGGTAGTCCCATCCACCAAACTACCAGGTGTGAAACAGGGAAGGGACTCAGGGGGTATGCTAATTTGGTATAGAGCAGACCTAACTCACTCCATTAAATTAATCAAAACAGGAACATTTTACATTTGGCTAGAAATTCAAAAGGAAATTATCCTAACAGAGAAAAATGTCCTCCTGTGTGCTACCTATATCCCCCCACTAGAATCCCCATATTTTAATGAAGACAGCTTCTCCATCCTGGAGGGGGAAATCAATCATTTCCAGGCCCAGGGACATGTACTAGTCTGTGGCGACCTAAATGCCAGAACCGGACAAGAACCTGACACCCTAAGCACACAGGGGGACAAACACCTGCCTGGAGGTGACAGCATTCCCTCCCACATATGCCCCCCTAGGCACAACTATGACAACATAACCAACAAAAACGGGTCACAACTCCTGCAGCTCTGTCGCACGCTGGGTATGTACATAGTCAACGGTAGGCTTCGAGGGGACTCCTATGGTAGGTACACCTATAGCTCATCTCTTGGCAGTAGTACTGTAGACTACTTTATCACCGACCTCAACCCAGAGTCTCTCAGAGCGTTCACAGTCAGCCCACTGACACCCCTATCAGACCACAGCAAAATCACAGTCTACTTAAACAGAGCAATACTCAATCATGAGGCATCAAAGCCAAAGGAACTGAGTAACATTAAGAAATGCTATAGATGGAAGGAATGCAGTTTGGAAACCTACCTAAAAACAATTAGGCAACAACAAATTCAATCCCTTTTAGACAATTTCCTGGGTAAAACGTTCCGCTGTAATAGTGAAGGTGTAAACTTGGCAGTAGAAAATCTTAACAGTATATTTGACCTCTCAGCTTCCCTATCAAATCTAAAAATCTCAAATAGAAAACCGAAGAAAATTAACAATAATGACAAATGGTTTGATGAAGAATGCAAAAATCTAAGAAAGAAATTGAGAAACCTGTCCAACCAAAAACATAGAGACCCGGAAAACCTGAGTCTACGCCTTCACTATGGTGAATCACTAAAACAATACAGAAATACACTACGGAAAAAGAAGGAACAGCATGTCAGAAATCAGCTCAATGCAATTGAAGAATCCATAGACTCTAACCACTTCTGGGAAAATTGGAAAACACTAAACAAACAACAACAAGAAGAATTATCTATCCAAAATGGAGATGTATGGGTAAACCACTTCTCCAATCTTTTTGGCTCTATAACAAAGAATAAAGAGCAAAAACATATACATGATCAAATACAGATCTTAGAATCATCTATTAAAGACTACCAGAACCCACTGGATTATCCAATTACATTGAATGAGTTACAGGACAAAATAAAAACCCTCCAACCCAAAAAGGCCTGTGGTGTTGATGGTATCCTCAATGAAATGATCAAATATACAGACAACAAATTCCAATTGGCTATACTAAAACTCTTTAACATCATACTTAGCTCTGGCATCTTCCCCAATATTTGGAACCAAGGACTGATCACCCCAATCCACAAAAGTGGAGACAAATTTGACCCCAATAACTACCGTGGAATATGTGTCAACAGTAACCTTGGGAAAATCCTCTGCATTATTATTAACAGCAGACTCGTACATTTCCTCAATGAAAACAATGTACTGAGCAAATGTCAAATTGGCTTTTTACCAAATTACCGTACAACAGACCATGTATTCACCCTGCACACCCTAATTGACAACCAAACAAACCAAAACAAAGGCAAAGTCTTCTCATGCTTTGTTGATTTCAAAAAAGCCTTCGACTCAATCTGGCATGAGGGTCTGCTATACAAACTGATGGAAAGTGGTGTTGGGGGTAAAACATACGACATTATAAAATCCATGTACACAAACAACAAGTGTGCGGTTAAAATTGGCAAAAAACACACACATTTCTTCACACAGGGTCGTGGGGTTAGACAGGGATGCAGTTTAAGCCCCACCCTCTTCAACATATATATCAACGAATTGGCGCGGGCACTAGAAAAGTCTGCAGCACCCGGCCTCCCCCTGCTAGAATCCGAAGTCAAATGTCTGCTGTTTGCCGATGATCTGGTGCTTCTGTCACCAACCAAGGAGGGCCTACAGCAGCACCTAGATCTTATGCACAGATTCTGTCAGACCTGGGCCCTGACAGTAAATCTCAGTAAGACCAAAATAATGGTGTTCCAAAAAAGGTCCAGTCACCAGGACCACAAATACAAATTCAATCTAGACACTGTTGCCCTAGAGCACACAAAAAACTATACATACCTTGGCCTAAACATCAGCGCCACAGGTAACTTCCACAAAGCTGTGAACGATCTGAGAGACAAGGCAAGAAGGGCATTCTATGCCATCAAAAGAAACATAAATTTCAACATACCAATTAGGATTTGGCTAAAAATACTTGAATCAGTCATAGAGCCCATTGCCCTTTATGGTTGTGAGGTCTGGGGTCCGCTCACCAACCAAGACTTCACAAAATGGGACAAACACCAAATTGAGACTCTGCACGCAGAATTCTGCAAAAATATCCTCCGTGTACAACGTAGAACACCAAATAATGCATGCAGAGCAGAATTAGGCCGATACCCACTAATTATCAAAATCCAGAAAAGAGCCGTTAAATTCTACAACCACCTAAAAGGAAGTGATTCACAAACCTTCCATAACAAAGCCATCACCTACAGAGAGATGAACCTGGAGAAGAGTCCCCTAAGCAAGCTGGTCCTGGGGCTCTGTTCACAAACACAAACACACCCTACAGAGCCCCAGGACAACAGCACAATTAGACCCAACCAAATCATGAGAAAACAAAAAGATAATTACTTGACACATTGGAAAGAATTAACAAAAAAACAGAGCAAACTAGAATGCTATTTGGCCCTAAACAGAGAGTACACAGCGGCAGAATACCTGACCACTGTGACTGACCCAAAATTAAGGAAAGCTTTGACTATGTACAGACTCAGTGAGCATAGCCTTGCTATTGAGAAAGGCCGCCGTAGGCAGACATGGCTCTCAAGAGAAGACAGGCTATGTGCTCACTGCCCACAAAATGAGGTGGAAACTGAGCTGCACTTCCTAACCTCCTGCCCAATGTATGACCATATTAGAGAGACATATTTCCCTCAGATTACACAGATCCACAAAGAATTCGAAAACAAATCCAAATTTGAAAAACTCCCATATCTACTGGGTGAAATTCCACAGTGTGCCATCACAGCAGCAAGATTTGTGACCTGTTGCCACGAGAAAAGGGCAACCAGTGAAGAACACACACCATTGTAAATACAACCCATATTTATGCTTATTTATTTTATCTTGTGTCCTTTAACCATTTGTACATTGTTAAAACACTGTATATATATATATAATATGACATTTGTAATGTCTTTACTGTTTTGAAACCTCTGTATGTGTAATGTTTACTGTTAATTTTTGTTGTTTTTCACTTTATATTTTCACTTTGTATGTTGTCTACCTCACTTGCTTTGGCAATGTTAACACATGTTTCCCATGCCAATAAAGCCCTTGAATTGAATTGAATTGAATTGAGAGAGAGAGAGAGAGAGAGACTGAAGGAATCTACAGTCTCATCGATAGTCCTATCCTATCAGGTGTGAGTCTGCCTCTGAGTGTGTGAGTGAGAGAGAGAGAGAGAGAGAGATGGAGAGAGAGAGACTGAAGGAATCTACAGTCTCATCGATAGTCCTATCCTATCAGGTGTGAGTCTGCCTCTGAGTGTGTGAGTGAGTGAGAGAGAGTAGAGAGAGAGAGAGACTGAAGGAATCTACAGTCTCATCGATAGTCCTATCCTATCAGGTGTGAGTCTGCCTCTGAGTGTGTGAGTGAGTGAGTGAGAGAGAGATGGAGAGAGAGAGACTGAAGGAATCTACAGTCTCATCGATAGTCCTATCCTATCAGGTGTGAGTCTGCCTCTGAGTGTGTACAGCACGGCCACACTACTGCCTATTCCACCTCTAGGCTCTGCCCTATCAACTGCCACATGAGAACGCCCTTCAGACAGCGTCCTGAATGCAGTCTGTCCAAGGCTACTGTCAGAGAGCCAAAGGTTGTGCATGACCCTGACAGACCGCTGACATTGGCTGCCTTTCGTCCTCTCTCTCTCATTAATAACACATGACAGGCTATTGGCTAGGGATCCCCAGACACACACACACACACACACACACACACACACACACACACACACACACACTCACTCACTCACTCACTCACTCACTCACTCACTCACTCACTCACTCACTCACTCACTCACTCACTCACTCACTCACTCACTCACTCACTCACTCACTCACTCACTCACTCACTCACTCACTCACTCACTCACTCACTCACTCACTCACTCACTCACTCACTCACTCACTCACTCACTCACTCACTCACTCACTCACTCACTCACTCACTCACTCACTCACTCACTCACTCACTCACTCACTCACTCACTCACTCACTCACTCACTCACTCACTCACTCACTCACTCACTCACTCACTCACTCACTCACTCACTCACTCACTCACTCACTCACTCACTCACTCACTCACTCACTCACTCACTCACTCACTCACTCACTCACTCACTCACTCACTCACTCACTCACTCACTCACTCACTCACTCACTCACTCACTCACTCACTCACTCACTCACTCACTCACTCACTCACTCACTCACTCACTCACTCACTCACTCACTCACTCACTCACTCACTCACTCACTCACTCACTCACTCACTCACTCACTCACTCACTCACTCACTCACTCACTCACTCACTCACTCACTCACTCACTCACTCACTCACTCACTCACTCACTCACTCACTCACTCACTCACTCACTCACTCACTCACTCACTCACTCACTCACTCACTCACTCACTCACTCACTCACTCACTCACTCACTGATTGACACCTCCCCTCTCCCACACTGTGACTGGATATAATGACTCTCTGGAAGCTATCAACATCCAACCAGACACTTAGCTAATGTCCTCTCTGTCAGACAACATCCATACACTTAGCTAATGTCCTCTCTGTCAGACAACATCCATACACTTAGCTAATGTCCTCTCTGTCAGACAACATCCATACACTTAGCTAATGTCCTCTCTCAGTCAGACAACAACCAGACACTTAGCTAATGTCCTCTCTGTCAGACAACAACCATACACTTAGCTAATGTCCTCTCTGTCAGATAACAACCAGACACTTAGCTAATGTCCTCTCTGTCAGACAACAACCATACACTTAGCTAATGTCCTCTCTCAGTCAGACAACAAACAGACACTTAGCTAATGTCCTCTCTGTCAGATAACAACCAGACACTTAGCTAATGTCCTCTCTGTCAGACAACAACCATACACTTAGCTAATGTCCTCTCTCAGTCAGACAACAAACAGACACTTAGCTAATGTCCTCTCAGTCAGACAACAACCAGACACTTAGCTAATGTCCTCTCTGTCAGATAACAACCAGACACTTAGCTAATGTCATCTCTGTCAGACAACAACCAGACACTTAGCTAATGTCCTCTCAGTCAGACAACAACCAGACACTTAGCTAATGTCCTCTCTGTCAGACAACAACCAAACACTTAGCTAATGTCCTCTCAGTCAGACAACAAACAGACACTTAGCTAATGAACTCTCTCGGTCAGACAACAAACAGACACTTAACTAATGTCCTCTCAGTCAGACAACAACCAGACACTTAGCTAATGTCCTCTCTCAGTCAGACAACAAACCGACACTTAGCTAATGTCCTCTCTCAGTCAGACAACAACCAGACACTTAGCTAATGTCCACTCTCAGTCAGACAACAACCAGACACTTAGCTAATGTTCTCTCTCAGTCAGACAACAACCATACACTTAGCTAATGTCCTCTCAGTCAGACAACAACCAGACACTTAGCTAATGTCCTCTATGTCAGACAACAACCAACCAGACACTTAGCTAATGTCCTCAGCCAGACAACAATCAAACAGACACTTAGCTAATGTCCTCTCAATCAGACAACAAACAACCAGTAGATGCTAAGGGTTCAGCCCAACCATCTATACTAGCCAAAAAGTAGATGCTTAGGGTTCAGCCCAACCATCTATTCTAACCAAACAGTAGATGCTTAGGGTTCAGCCCAACCATCTATTCTAACCAAACAGTAGATGCTAAGGGTTCAGCTCAACCATTGTTCTAACCAAAAAGTAGATGCTAAGGGTTCAGCCCAACCATCTATCCTAACCAAACAGTAGATGCTAAGGGTTCAGCCCAACCATCTATTCTAACCAAGCAGTAGATGCTAAGGGTTCAGCCCAACCATCTATCCTAACCAAACAGTAGATACTAAGGGTTCAGCCCAACCATCTATTCTAACCAAACAGTAGATGCTAAGGGTTCAGCCCAACCATCTATCTAACCAAAGACTGATTATCTTTTCGAACTTGATAGTGATTCACTCTGGGTTGTCTGTTATGTGGTATCATTTTGTTTGATGGTGATGTTTAGACTCAGGATGACCCCCCCCCCCCCCCCCCCATATGTGTTGTCCTTCTCTAGCCCTGTCCTTTCGGTCTCACTAGGCCAGCCAACAACCAAAACAAATACCTAAGGGTTCAGCCCAACCATCTATTCTAACCAAAGAATAAGGATATTTTTTTAGCTTCAGTTGATGGGGAATGAAAACACTGTATTTCATTCATATAGAGACATTGCTATTTGGTCATGTGGGTCTCTCTCTCTAACCCTTATCTTTTGGTCATGTGGGTCTCTCTCTCTGACCCTGTATCGTTTTGGTCATGTGGGTCTCTCTCTCTGACCCTGTATCTTTTGGTCATGTGGGTCTCTCTCTCTGACCCTTATCTTTTGGTCATGTGGGTCTCTCTCTCTCTGACCCTGTATCTTTTTGGTCATGTGGGTCTCTCTCTCTGACCCTGTATCTTTGTCCCTGTCCCTCTCTCTCTTCAGTTGCGCTCTGCAATGTACAATGATTTCACAGGGAGATTGGTTTCTGCCTTATTGACCTCTGACCCTTTCTCTCTCCGTCTGTCTCCAGTTCTGCTGTGTCTCCTGTGTGTCCTGTCTTCCCTGGTGGATCTAACCACCGCCTGTCCTCCGACCTGCTTCTGCAACGCCACCGACGTAGACTGCAGCGGGCGCGGCCTGCTCTCCATGCCCGCCCTCACCCATCTCCCCGTCTCCGCCCGCACCCTCCTGCTGCCCAACAACCACCTCTCCTCCCTGGGTCCAGGGTCCTTCGCTAACCTCACCTCCCTGGAGCGACTGGATCTCTCCAACAACCACCTCTCCTCCCTGGGTCCAGGGTCCTTCGCTAACCTCACCTCCCTGGAGCGACTGGATCTCTCCAACAACTACCTGGATAATCTTCCCCCAGCGCTCTTCAAGGACCTGGGGAATCTATCAGATCTGACCCTCCACAACAACAGTCTTAGGGCCTTGGATAGGGATCTCTTCCAGGGGCTGGTGGGGCTGAGGAAGCTAGATGTCTCCCTCAACGGGCTGTCTGATATCCCCCTGGGTCTGCTGGATGAGCTGCAGGGGCTGACGTGGCTCTCCGTGGCCGGGAACAGGCTCCATGCCCTGGAGAGAGCAGCCTTCGAGCCCCTGGCTAACCTCCAGTCTCTTCAGCTAGGGGCTAACCCCTGGGAGTGTGACTGCAACCTGAGGGACTTCAAGCACTGGATGGAGTGGCTGCTGTACAGAGGTGAGCAGCTGAAGGGTTGGTTTTGGGTCAGGGTTTGGGAAGGACGGAGGGTTGGTTTTGGGTCAGGGAAGGACTGAGGGTTGGTTTTGGGTCAGGGTTTAGGAAGGACGGAGGGTTGGTTTTGGGTCAGGGTTTGGGAAGGACGGAGGGAGGGAGGGAGGGAGGGTGAAGGGTTGGTTTTGGGTCAGGGTTTGGGAAGGACGGAGGGTTGGTTTTGGGTCAGGGTTTGGGAAGGACGGAGGGAGGGAGGGAGGGTGAGCGGCTGAAGGGTTGGTTTTGGGTCAGGGTTTGGGAAGGACGGAGGGTGAGAGGGTGGATGGGTTTCCTGTATGTTTAGAATTACTTCCTGTAAATGATACAGTCTTTACTTTACTGTACTCAAGTCTACTCTTCTACACTCTACTAACTACTGACTGCTAAGCAGTCCTTTGGGAACCCACCTGTGTATTTATATATACTCTACCCCAGTTGGGAGTTGGTTTGGTGGGGTAGATTAAGACGAGAGTCACAGATTTTGCAGGCCTATGGCAATGTCAGGGAAACTCCTCTCTTGAAGTTACATGTACATGTCTACCTCGGGCACCTCATTGCTGCTAGCCCTGCATTTCAGTTGCATGCTTCCTTGTACTTGCCGTTTGCCTTCATTGCACATCTCATTTAATAATACATTATACATCTCACTTAATAACACACATTGTATGTACTTGTTTCACTTGTACATTTTTTGTACTCTTTTATTTGCACTTCTGGTCAGATGCTAAGTGCATTTTGTTGTACTTGTTTAATGACAATAAAGTTTAATCTAATTTAAAATTAGTGATCTCCTTCTGTTGTGGCATTGAAACAGTCAGGTACCGTCCTAACAGACAGGAACCGTCCTAACAGACAGGAACCGTCCTAACAGAGAGGAACCGTCCTAACAGAGAGGAACCGTCCTAACAGAGAGGAACCGTCCTAACAGACAGGAACCGTCCTAACAGACAGAAACCGTCCTAACAGACAGGAACCGTCCTAACAGAGAGGTACCGTCCTAACAGACAGGAACCGTCCTAAGAGAGAGGAACCGTCCTAACAGAGAGGAACCGTCCTAACAGAGAGGAACCGTCCTAACAGAGAGGAACCGTCCTAACAGAGAAGAACCGTCCTAACAGAGAGGAACCGTCCTAACAGAGAGGAACAGATAGGACAGTTCCTAACAGCCAGCCGTAGCTTTTAGTCCTCATGATTTCCTAATGCCCTTTCTCTGTAGAATACAACCATGTCCTGAGCGATCGTTACATCCCCGTCTCGGACAGCGAAAACCTACCAGCTCTGAGACTTCTCGGCTTCTCGCCCGGGGAGACAATTTACTCTACACTCTTACAAGGGAATACCATAAATCGGCAACTAGATAAACTAAATGGTTGAAAAATAAAGCTGACACGTCCAGTAGTAAACTGTCAGATGGACCGGGCCATCCCTCTTTAGTATTTATGAGGCCATTTAAAATGACGGAGAGAGAGCGCAGGCAGGTCCATACGTGTGTGTGTGTGTGTGTGTTTGAGGTGACGAAGTGAGAGAGCAGGCAGGTCCATATGTATGTGTGTGTGTGTGTGTGTGTGTGTGTGTGTGTGCGTTTGAGGTGACGAAGTGAGAGAGCAGGCAGGTCGATGTTTTCACTCATGTTCCTGATATCCAGCTACTACCCATCTGCCCCCACATCCAGGAGAGGAGAGGGAGAGCATCTACCCAGAGACAGGCCTCTCAGACTGGGGCTCTTCTCCCCACTGAATCCCCTCTATTCCTGGAGCTTCTGTTAATACCCTTCCTTTGGAAGGAGTAGCTGGGGCCAAGTCCCCTGTTTCACCCACAGTACGAGTGGGCTTTGGAAGGAGTAGCTGGGGCCAAGTCCCCTGTTTCAACCACAGTATGAGTGGGCTTTGGAAGGAGTAGCTGGGGCCAAGTCCCCTGTTTCAACCACAGTATGAGTGGGCTTTGGAAGGAGTAGTTGGGGCCACATCCCCTGTTTCAACCACAATATGAGTGGGCTTTGGAAGGAGTAGCTGGGGCCAAGTCCCCTGTTTCAACCACAGTATGAGTGGGCTTTGGAAGGAGTAGCTGGGGCCACGTCCCCTGTTTCAACCACAGTATGAGTGGGCTTTGGAAGGAGTAGCTGGGGCCAAGTCCCCTGTTTCAACCACAGTATGAGTGGGCTTTGGAAGGAGTAGCTGGGGCCAAGTCCCCTGTTTCAACCACAGTATGAGTGGGCTTTGGAAGGAGTAGCTGGGGCCAAGGGGGCGTGTTTGTTTGTAAATAAAATGGTTCCGTTGCAAGACGTTTATCCCTGAAACATGTTGAGAGAAACGCAGCAGATATCACACATCCTCCCTCTCTCTCTCTCTCTCGCTCTCCCTCCCTCTCTCTCTCTCTGTCTCTCTTTCTCCCTCTCTCTCTCCCTCCCTCCCTCCCTCCCTCCCTCCCTCCCTCCCTCCCTCCCTCCCTCCCTCTCTTTCTCCCTCCCTCCCTCCCTCTTTCTCCCTCCCTCCCTCCCTCTTTCTCCCTCTCTCTCTTTTTCCCTCCCTCTCTCTCTCTCTTTCTCCCTCCCTCTCTCTCTCTCTTTCTCCCTCCCTCCCTCCCTCCCTCCCTCCCTCCCTCCCTCCCTCCCTCCCTCCCTCCCTCCCTCCCTCCCTCCTTCCCTCCCTCCCTCCCTCCCTCCCATAGGGACAACAAATGAGTCACCTAATCCTTATGTTGACTGACACACACACCCCCTCACACACATAGCTAGATCTTCCCCTGAGGCACGTCCACACCCTGGTTCAGACACTTGCTGTAGCTATGATCTCATCTCATCAATTATCCATCCATCTCCGATTCAACATGGAAAGACTGACATGTTAGAGGGCTTCACCAATCCTGTCAGACAGTTATACAGCCAGCAGACCCTGAGTGTCAGTCAGACAGAGAGCAGTCACTGTAGAGTGGAGTGGAATTGTTGCATGCTAGCTGTGACCTTCCCTTGGTTCCACCATACAACCCCCATGGCACCACAATGGCTGCCAGTTGCTGTTTATTTGTATTCATTCTGATGAAACTGCAGACTTGTTTACTTACCAGGAGGATAATGACTGATGTGGTGGTGATAATTCTCTCTCTCTCACGCTCTCTGTAATTCTGTCTCAATGTCTCGCTTTGTCACTCGGTCTCTCTCTGTCACTGTGTCACACTGTCTATCTCTCTAAATACCATCTGATGCTTTTACTGTGAATAACATTTTATTCTCTCTCTCTCTCTCTCCCCTCTCTGTCCTGTCCCCCCCTCTCTGTCCTATCCCTCCCCCCTGCTCCCCTCTCCCCCCCTCTCTCTCTCCCCCCCTCTCTGTCCTATCCCTCCCCCTGCTCCCCTCTCTCTCTCCCTCCAGGTGGTAAGGTAGATGGGGTGGAGTGTACCCTCCCTAAGGACCTGCGAGGGCGGGACATCCGTGGTGTTCCAGTGGAGATGTTCAACTACTGCCTCCAACTGGATGACGAGAACAGGGGAGGAGGGGGGCCGCGGAGCGGAGGAAAAGAAGGTTCATCCCCGCCCTGCGGCCGAACTACCGGCCCCGGAGCCCCCACATCCGAATCTGAAGTCCCCGCTGCGGGCGACCTGGTGCCCGTCCCGGACTGTGTGCGGCGGCGCTACCAGCCGGTGAGCGTGCGGAGGGCCATCGGGACGGTGGTGATAGCCGGGGTTGTGTGTGGCATCGTGTGTATCATGATGGTGGGGGCGGCGGCCTACGGATGTATCTATGCCTCGCTCATGGCCAAGTATCAACGAGAGCTGAAGAAGAGGCAGCCGCTGATGGGAGACGGGGAGGGTGACGCAGACCCTGAGGACAAGCAGATCTCCTCTGTGGCATAGAGGGGTCAGGGGTTAGAGATCAGGGGTCAAGGTTGAAAGGGCTCTATTACTCCTCTCCCTCCGCCTCCTCTCCCCCTGAAACCAACCAGCTCCTGCTACTGTCTTCTCTATCTCCACCAAACGACAATCACAATGGGTCCTCTCCTCCATTCTGAACCCTGTTCTCATTCTGAGATGAGATAGATATGTATGAGTCAGACCACTAGACAACCGCCTGATAGGGTGATCAACAAACTCTGAAACTTCAATGACCCTTCTCTATCCCTCAGCCCACAAACCCCACAGCCCTGCAGAAACAAGAACTGGGTCTGGTTTGGCTTGGTCTGGACTGGTCTGATTTGACATGGTCTGGTTTGGCAGGACATGGTGGAGGGATGGCCTGATTCTCTCTGTCCTCTCCCTCCTGTTGTTCTCTGAGATGGAGGGATGGCCTGATTCTCTCTGTCCTCTCCCTCCTGTTGTTCTCTGAGATGGAGGGATGGCCTGATTCTCTCTGTCCTCTCCCTCCTGTTGTTCTCTGAGATGGAGGGATGGCCTGATTCTCTCTGTCCTCTCCCTCCTGTTGTTCTCTGAGATGGAGGGATGGCCTGATTCTCTCTGTCCTCTCCCTCCTGTTGTTCTCTGAGATGGAGGGTTGGCCAGACGCTCAGAGGGATATTAAAAAATAAGGGATTAAAAGATGCTGCTATTGTCTTTCATCCCTCCCTCCCTTTCATCCCTCCCTCTGTGTTCCCACCTGCTGTAAGAGTACACAACCGTTGTGGGGACTTTTCCTCTCCCCTCCTCCCCTCATCCTCCCTTTCATCCCTCTGTTCCCACCTTCAAGAGGAGTACACCCACGCTGTGGGGACTTCTCTCCTCTCTTCCCTGTCTGTGTAATCTCTATGGATGGGACATCAACCTCTCCTACTAACGAGCAGGATCTTCCCCCTCACCCCTGAATTGGCTGGACAAACAAAGCGTATATTATTCTATACTGCTCTCTGGTTTAGGTGATTTAATATAGCCTCTATTACATGCAGTGACCCAACTCCTGGGTTTTGATAAACATTCATTTGGTCCCGTATCGGTTTTTCATTTGGTGGTGCTGGTTTTGTTTGGGTGATAACCTGATATCCTGTAACGTTTTAGAGCTGGTTAGATTTGCTCCGACAAAAACCCTTCAGGTATACCGTCTTGCTAGCGATGTTGGTAATAAAAAACTAACTGAATCCAGTTGTTAAATGGGTCATAACCCACGTACAGTACAGTACAGTACCACAGTTCTCTGTGATGGGGAATGAGACCCTGGATCACTACCCAGGATTCCATAGTAGCTTGGGAGGCGTGTCTTGACAACACATCTGTATATGATGGTAGATAAACAGGCTGATGCCGATGAAAGAGAACTAGAGACAGATCAAATGGGATCAAATGGGATGTAATGGGATGTATGGGATGTAATGGGATGTATGGGATGTAATGGGATGTAATGGGGGATGTAATGGGATGAAATGGGATGAAATGGGATG
>NC_048585.1:715000-770000 GCF_013265735.2 Oncorhynchus mykiss
CCTATAGATACATACTGTAAACACCCAGTAAACCCTATCCTATAGATACATACTGTATAAACCCTATCCTATAGATACATACTGTATAAACCCAGGAAACCCTATCCTATAGATACATACTGTATAAACCCTATCCTATAGATACATACTGTATAAACCCAGGAAACCCTATCCTATAGATACATACTGTAAACACCCTATCCTATAGATACATACTGTAAACACCCTATGATATAGATACATACTGTATAAACCCTATCCTATAGATACATACTGTATAAACCCTATCCTATAGATACATACTGTATAAACCCTATCCTATAGATACATACTGTAAACACCCAGTAAACCCTATCCTATAGATACATACTGTATAAACCCTATCCTAAAGATACATACTGTATAAACCCTATCCTATAGATACATACTGTATAAACCCTATCCTATAGATACATACTGTAAACACCCAGTAAACCCTATCCTATAGATACATACTGTATAAACCCTATCCTAAAGATACATACTGTATAAACCCTATCCTATAGATACATACTGTATAAACCCTATCCTATAGATACATACTGTAAACACCCTATGATATAGATACATACTGTAAACACCCAGTAAACCCTATCCTATAGATACATACTGTATAAACCCTATCCTATAGATACATACTGTATAAACCCTATCCTATAGATACATACTGTATAAACCCTATCCTATAGATACATACTGTAAACACCCAGTAAACCCTATCCTATAGATACATACTGTAAACACCCAGTAAACCCTATCCTATAGATACATACTGCATAAATCCTATCCTATAGATACATACTGTATAAACCCAGGAAACCCTATGCTATAGATACATACTGTATAAACCCAGTAAGCCCTATCCTATAGATACATACTGTATAAACCCTATCCTATAGATACATACTGTATAAACCCTATCCTATAGATACATACTGTATAAACCCTATCCTATAGATACATACTGTATAAACCCTATCCTATAGATACATACTGTATAAACCCTATCCTATAGATACATACTGTAAACACCCAGTAAACCCTATCCTATAGATACATACTGTATAAACCCTATCCTATAGATACATACTGTATAAACCCAGTAAACCCTATCCTATAGATACATACTGTATAACCCTATCCTATAGATACATACTGTATAAACCCAGTAAACCCTATCCTATAGATACATACTGTATAAACCCTATCCTATAGATACATACTGTAAACACCCTATCCTATAGATACATACTGTATAAACCCTATCCTAAAGATACATACTGTATAAACCCTATCCTATAGATACATACTGTATAAACCCTATCCTATAGATACATACTGTAAACACCCAGTAAACCCTATCCTATAGATACATACTGTATAAACCCTATCCTATAGATACATACTGTATAAACCCTATCCTATAGATACATACTGTATAAACCCTATCCTATAGATACATACTGTAAACACCCAGTAAACCCTATCCTATAGATACATACTGTATAAACCCTATCCTATAGATACATACTGTAAACACCCAGTAAACCCTATCCTATAGATACATACTGTATAAACCCTATCCTATAGATACATACTGTATAAACCCTATCCTATAGATACATACTGTATAAACCCTATCCTATAGATACATACTGTAAACACCCAGTAAACCCTATCCTATAGATACATACTGTATAAACCCTATCCTATAGATACATACTGTATAAACCCTATCCTATAGATACATACTGTTTAAACCCTATCCTATAGATACATACTGTATAAATCCTATCCTATAGATACATACTGTATAAACCCAGGAAACCCTATGCTATAGATACATACTGTATGAACCCAGTAAGCCCTATCCTATAGATACATACTGTATAAACCCTATCCTATAGATACATACTGTATAAACCCTATCCTATAGATACATACTGTAAACACCCAGTAAACCCTATCCTATAGATACATACTGTATAAACCCTATCCTATAGATACATACTGTATAAACCCAGTAAACCCTATCCTATAGATACATACTGTATAAACCCTATCCTATAGATACATACTGTATAAACCCAGTAAACCCTATCCTATAGATACATACTGTATAAACCCTATCCTATAGATACATACTGTAAACACCCTATCCTATAGATACATACTGTATAAACCCTATCCTATAGACACATACTGTATAAACCCTATCCTATAGATACATACTGTATAACCCTATCCTATAGATACATACTGTATAAACCCAGTAAACCCTATCCTTTAGATACATACTGTAAACACCCTATCCTATAGATACATACTGTATAAACCCTATCCTATAGATACATACTGTATAAACCCTATCCTATAGATACATACTGTATAAACCCTATCCTATAGATACATACTGTATAAACCCTATCCTATAGATACATACTGTAAACACCCAGTAAACCCTATCCTATAGATACATACTGTATAAACCCAGTAAACCCTATCCTATAGATACATACTGTATAAACCCAGTAAACCCTATCCTATAGATACATACTGTATAAATAGTCTTCCTTTCCTTTCCTTCCCTTCCTCTTCTGAGTTTTGTGAATTCACAAAGAACAGTGATATAGCAGGCACACACACACACACACACACACACACACACACACACACACACACACACACCCACCCACCCACCCACCCACCCACCCTTGCATATTTGATTCCCTGTCTTGTTGGTGAGGCCAGGCATTCTCTGCTTCACATGCTGAGCTCTTGATGGGGGGAACAGAATAGCACAGTGGTCATAAAACATTCACAACACACAACTTCCTTCCTGTGTGTGTGAAATGTGCCCAGTAGCTGTGTTTCTGCAGTCAGAGCAACCCTTGGGTCGACTAGTTACCTAGCTACACCATCCAAACACTTGAGACCACGCACGCACACACACACACACACACACACACACACACACACACACACACACACACACACAGTAAGTAGTATTCGCACTCCAAAATGCTGGAGTGCCGCTGCTTGGCTGGGTGTTCAGGTTATAACACTGATTAGAGAAGTCATCAACAGGAGCCTATTCACCAATCAACACGCTGAGATGAAAACCGTGTGAGTAGGGTTGATGAGAGGGGTTTAGTTTGGGGGTTCAGAGGGCAGGGTTGATGAGAGGGGTTTAGTTTGGGGGTTCAGGGGGTAGGGTTGATGAGAGGGGTTTAGTTTGGGGGTTCAGGGGAATGTGAGCAGGGTTGATGAGAGGGGTTTAGTTTGGGGGTTCAGAGGGTAGGGTTGATGAGAGGGGTTTAGTTTGGGGGTTCAGGGGGTAGGGTTGATGAGAGGGGTTTAGTTTGGGGGTTCAGGGGAATGTGAGCAGGGTTGATGAGAGGGGTTTAGTTTGGGGGTTCAGAGGGTAGGGTTGATGAGAGGGGTTTAGTTTGGGGGTTCAGGGGAATGTGAGTAGGGTTGATGAGAGGGGTTTAGTTTGGGGGTTCAGAGGGTAGGGTTGATGAGAGGGGTTTAGTTTGGGGGTTCAGGGGAATGTGAGTAGGGTTGATGAGAGGGGTTTAGTTTGGGGGTTCAGAGGGTAGGGTTGATGAGAGGGGTTTAGTTTGGGGGTTCAGGGGGTAGGGTTGATGAGAGGGGTTTAGTTTGGGGGTTCAGGGGAATGTGAGCAGGGTTGATGTGAGGGGTTTAGTTTGGGGGTTCAGGGGAATGTGAGCAGGGTTGATGTGAGGGGTTTAGTTTGGGGGTTCAGGGGAATGTGAGCAGGGTTGATGTGAGGGGTTTAGTTTGGGGGTTCAGGGGGTAGGGTTGATGAGAGGGGTTTAGTTTGGGGGTTCAGGGGAATGTGAGCAGGGTTGATGTGAGGGGTTTAGTTTGGGGGTTCAGGGGAATGTGAGCAGGGTTGATGTGAGGGGTTTAGTTTGGGGGTTCAGAGGGTAGGGTTGATGAGAGGGGTTTAGTTTGGGGGTTCAGGGGAATGTGAGCAGGGTTGATGTGAGGGGTTTAGTTTGGGGGTTCAGGGGAATGTGAGAAGGGTTGATGTGAGGGGTTTAGTTTGGGGGTTCAGGGGAATGTGAGCAGGGTTGATGTGAGGGGTTTAGTTTGGGGGTTCAGAGGGTAGGGTTGATGAGAGGGGTTTAGTTTGGGGGTTCAGGGGAATGTGAGCAGGGTTGATGAGAGGGGTTTAGTTTGGGGGTTCAGGGGAATGTGAGCAGGGTTGATGTGAGGGGTTTAGTTTGGGGGTTCAGGGGAATGTGAGCAGGGTTGATGTGAGGGGTTTAGTTTGGGGGTTCAGGGGAATGTGAGAAGGGTTGATGTGAGGGGTTTAGTTTGGGGGTTCAGGGGAATGTGAGCAGGGTTGATGTGAGGGGTTTAGTTTGGGGGTTCAGGGGAATGTGAGCAGGGTTGATGTGAGGGGTTTAGTTTGGGGGTTCAGAGGGTAGGGTTGATGAGAGGGGTTTAGTTTGGGGGTTCAGGGGAATGTGAGCAGGGTTGATGAGAGGGGTTTAGTTTGGGGGTTCAGGGGAATGTGAGAAGGGTTGATGTGAGGGGTTTAGTTTGGGGGTTCAGGGGAATGTGAGCAGGGTTGATGTGAGGGGTTTAGTTTGGGGGTTCAGAGGGTAGGGTTGATGAGAGGGGTTTAGTTTGGGGGTTCAGGGGAATGTGAGCAGGGTTGATGAGAGGGGTTTAGTTTGGGGGTTCAGGGGAATGTGAGCAGGGTTGATGTGAGGGGTTTAGTTTGGGGGTTCAGGGGAATGTGAGCAGGGTTGATGTGAGGGGTTTAGTTTGGGGGTTCAGAGGGTAGGGTTGATGAGAGGGGTTTAGTTTGGGGGTTCAGGGGAATGTGAGCAGGGTTGATGTGAGGGGTTTAGTTTGGGGGTTCAGGGGAATGTGAGAAGGGTTGATGTGAGGGGTTTAGTTTGGGGGTTCAGGGGAATGTGAGCAGGGTTGATGTGAGGGGTTTAGTTTGGGGGTTCAGGGGAATGTGAGCAGGGTTGATGTGAGGGGTTTAGTTTGGGGGTTCAGGGGAATGTGAGCAGGGTTGATGTGAGGGGTTTAGTTTGGGGGTTCAGGGGAATGTGAGCAGGGTTGATGTGAGGGGTTTAGTTTGGGGGTTCAGGGGAATGTGAGCAGGGTTGATGTGAGGGGTTTAGTTTGGGGGTTCAGAGGGTAGGGTTGATGAGAGGGGTTTAGTTTGGGGGTTCAGGGGAATGTGAGCAGGGTTGATGTGAGGGGTTTAGTTTGGGGGTTCAGGGGAATGTGAGCAGGGTTGATGTGAGGGGTTTAGTTTGGGGGTTCAGAGGGTAGGGTTGATGAGAGGGGTTTAGTTTGGGGGTTCAGGGGAATGTGAGTAGGGTTGATGTGAGGGGTTTAGTTTGGGGGTTCAGGGGAATGTGAGCAGGGTTGATGTGAGGGGTTTAGTTTGGGGGTTCAGGGGAATGTGAGCAGGGTTGATGTGAGGGGTTTAGTTTGGGGGTTCAGGGGAATGTGAGCAGGGTTGATGTGAGGGGTTTAGTTTGGGGGTTCAGGGGAATGTGAGCAGGGTTGATGTGAGGGGTTTAGTTTGGGGGTTCAGGGGAATGTGAGCAGGGTTGATGTGAGGGGTTTAGTTTGGTGGTTCAGGGAAACATGATTGGAGAGTATGTGGATAAGAGATGTGTGTGTGTGCGTGTGTGTGTGTGTGTGTCCAATTAGTGTGACAGATGGACACTCAGGATGCAGTTCACGAGGGAGGAGCTGATCTCAGATAATTATGACCGATGAGAGTGTCAGTTACCACAACCTGGCCAAGGACTCACACACACACACACAGTCTCTCTCTCACACACACACACAGTCTCTCTCTCTCACACACACACACAGTCTCTCTCTCACACACACACACAGTCTCTCTCTCTCTCACACACACACACACACACACACACACACACACACACACACACACACACACACACACACACAGTCTCTCTCTCTCACACACACACACACACACACTTTAGGAGAACATCACAACCCCCCTCTGCTCTAACAGACAACCAAAGGGCTGTCCTCTAGAGTCTGGCCCTGTGACAAATAAATACCTCCCCTAGCAGAGAGCCCAGAGAGACATATTAATGACAACCTTTAGTAGTAGAGACACTACTCAGAGAGACATATTAATGACAACCTTTAGTAGTAGAGACACTACTCAGAGAGACATATTAATGACAACCTTTAGTAGTAGAGACACTACTCAGAGAGACATATTAATGACAACCTTTAGTAGTAGAGACACAACTCAGAGAGACATATTAATGACAACCTTTAGTAGTAGAGACACTACTCAGAGAGACATATTAATGACAACCTATAGTAGTAGAGACACTACTCAGAGAGACATACTACAAAGCATATTAAAAAGTCTCTGTCTATAGGTGGTCCTATCCACAACCACAACATCCAGCATGAATGGTTGTCAATCATTGCCCAACAGATACCAAAAGCAGCTTGAAAGAAAGAAAGAAAGAAAGAAAGCAAGAGACCGAGGGAGAGAGCGAGAGAGACAGAGAGAACAAGAGAACAAGAGAGCGAGGGAGTGAGGGAGACACAGAGAACGAGAGCGAGGGAGAGAGCAAGAGAGAGACAGAGCGAGAGAACAAGAGAGCAAGGGAGCGAGGGAGAGACAGAGAGAACAAGAGAGCAAGAAAACAAGAGAGCGAGAGAACAAGAAAACAAGAGAGCGAGAGAACAAGAGAGCAAGAGATGTAAAAGAGATAATTGTTCCTACCTCCTGCCACTGCAGTCTTCTTGCCCACGGTGACAGTCACAGCTGTGGTGGCGATCACCATCCTCCCTGACGTATCTGATATAGAAATAGAGACAGCTCTCAGAACCCCAACACAGAGGTCCAGAGGGTTTGTACATGGTGAACATGGGGGACCAAAAGGGTGCAGGGTTTAGCTCCTGCCCAGCACACACCTGGCTGATACAACTAATCAGTCAGTCAAGGACTTGATAGCAACGCTTTCGGTTAGCGACAAAACCATTTGTTGATTTTATTATTAGTTGATTAGGTGTGAATAACATGTGTCGGTACTGAACCGTGCAGACCTTTGGGTCCCCAGAACCACGTTAAGAAAACAGCCAGATATTCAAACCCGTGTGTTATGTCTGAGGCCCTCCATCCATTACAGCAGGCCGGACTTTACACTAAATGATTCAAACAGGCAGATCATTTATGAACTCTGCATAAATGCCACGTTAATGTCATGCAATTCAATGTAACATGGTGTGCGACCCATGGCACCTCATTCCCTATGAGCCCCGGTCCACAGTAGTGCACTGTAAAGGGTATAGGACGCTATTTGGGATGCAACCATGACAACACTCACTCATGCAATCTATCCATTCGCTGTCAGGGAAATAACACTGTATTACCGTGATACAAACAATGTGAGTAAATCTAATTAGCCTCAATGAATGACTCTGTGACTGGTGACTCATCGTGTGTGTGTGTGTGTGTGTGTGTGTGTGTGTGTGTGTGTGTGTGTGTGTGTGTGTGTGGGTGGATCAGTGGAGGCTGCTGAGGGGAGGACGGCTCATAATAGTGGCTGGAACGGAGCGAATGGAATGTTATCAAACACTTGGAAACCATGGAAACCATGTGTCTGATGTATTTGATACCATTCCACTGATTCCGGTCCAGCCATTACCACGAGCCCAGTCCTCCCCAATTAAGGTGCCACCAACCCCCTGTGGGGTAGAGGTGCTGTGTTAACTGCTTGTAGTTGTAAATGAAGAGGGTGTCATGCCTGGTTTCCCTGGTTACAAGGCTATGTCTGCCTGCCTGCCTGCCTGCCTGCCTATCTTTCTGCCTGCCCGTCTGTCCGTCTGTCTGTCTATCTGTCTGCCTGCCCGTCTATCTGTCTGCCTGCCCGTCTATCTGTCTACCTGTCCGTCTGTCTGTCTGCCCGTCTATCTGTCTGCCTGCCTGTCTATCTGTCCGTTCATCTGTCTGCCTGCCCGTCTGCCCGTCTGTCTGTCTGTCTGCCCGCCCGGCCGTCTGTCTGTCTGCCTGCCTGCCCGTCTGTCTGTCTGTCTGCCTGCCCGTCTGTCTGCCTGCCTGCCCGTCTATCTGTCTGCCTGCCTGCCCGTCTATCTGTCTGCCCATCTATCTGTCTGTCTGTTTGTCTGCCCATCCGTCCGTCTGTCTGTCTGCCCATCCGTCCGTCTGTACTGTCTCACCGGGGGGATTGATATCAGGCTTTGAGCTGCAGGGATGTCAGTAGAGACAGACAGACACTACATGGTTGAATGTTAAGGCTCCCCAGTCCTGCTTTACAGCAGAGACAACCCACTGTCTAACACAAGTGTCTGTCTACTAGATGAAATGGTCAATTCATACTCTAAGCGATGTACTTAGAGACACATAATGAAATGTCCTTCATCTCCTCCTTGACTCCCCGTGCCCTCCCCCGCCCACATTCATCATCCCATAGACGTCAGGAGAGAAAATGGAGAGCTATATTACTGACTTCACAACAAGACCATGCAGTTCAGCTCTGCTGCTAACAGTGACACTACAGCCTACACAATGTAGAGAGGACTCGTGCAGAGAGAGAGAGAGAGAGACAGAGAGCGAGAGAGAGAGAGAGAGAGAGAGACAGAGAGTGAGAGAGACAGAGAGAGAGAGAGAGAGAGAGAGACAGAGACAGAGAGAGAAACAGAGAGAAATAGAGAGAGAGAGGCAGCGAGAGAGACAGAGAGAGAGACAGAGAGAGAGAGAGAGAGAGAGAGAGAGAGAGAGAGGAAGATGATTGGATAGAGATAAATAGAGAGACAGAAAGAGAGAGACAGAGAGAGAAAGAGAGTAGGAGAGAGGTAAAGACAGGTAGAAGCCGAGAGAGAGAGAAAAAGGAGAAAGAGAGATGAGAGAAAGAGAGAGAAGGGACTGTGAGACATGCCGGTAGGGGAGCCAGGTAGAGACGGGCTGTTTAATTGAAATACCCTCCTCGTCCTCCTGCGCAAGGTCATCCGGGCTGGAGGTGGCGCTGTGGTCCTCCTCATAGTCCCTGAACACATCTGATGAGGACACCATGCAGGACTCTTTCAGAGGCCACCACATCACACAACTACACTGGGGGACATTATGGTCTCTGAACACATCTGATGAGGACACCAGACTAGGACTCTTTCAGAGGCCACCACATCACATAACTACACTGGGGGACATTATGGTCTCTGAACACATCTGATGAGGACACCAGACCAGGACTCTTTCAGTGGCCTCACAGGGACACGGCAGAGACCACCACGTTAAAAGTCCTTTAATAGAGTTGACTGTCTATACCCTCATACCATGGGTAATGTCCTACCAACATACTAAGATCCCCAACCGACACTTTCACAAAGAAGGATTTACATGTGATGATGGTGATTAGGGCTGTGACCAACCTACACATACACCCTGCCGTCACACCAGACAGAATAGATGTTACATCTCCCTGTACTGTTGTGCTTTAGTCCCAGACTGTCTGTCTGTGTTAGGTGCTTATTGTTCTGTTACAAGACAATCACAAACAGGAAAGCTATTGATCGTGTCTGGGTTTATAAAAATGGAAATTCACCACAGCCACTAAGGTAGCTGCTGAATAATGTTTAGAGAGTAAATATGGATCCCAAATGCTACCCTATTCCCTATGGGTCTCTGTGAACCCTGGACAAAAGTAGTGCACTACATGGGGAATAGGGTGCCACTCGGGACACTGGCTAGATAAAGGGGCTCGCTGTCTGTCGCTGCTGCCGGTTGCTAGGCATGGGGTTGCCATGGCGACTGTATCTGCGTGGGAGCAGAGAGAAAGTAGTCCCTACCTTTGGTGTATCTATTCAGTTTATTTAAACTCCACAAGGACATTGTATTAGGTGGTTATTGTACTTTGACAAGACAATCACAAACCGGACAGCTATTGATCCTCTGTAGCTCAGTTGGTAGAGCATGGCGTTTTCATCCTTTTGGATAAAAGTCTTCGCTTAATGGCATTTATTGATTAACTGGCCAACTTGCCCTGGCGACAGAGTGGGAGAACAGAGAGAAAGTAGTCCCTACCTCTGAAAGTAGAAAGTAGTCCCTACCTCTGAAAGTAGAAAGTAGTCCCTACCTCTGAAAGTAGAAAGTAGTTCCTACTCCTGGTGTAACTGTTCAGTTGTTGTCCCAGACTCCATATGGGTATAAATAAGGTGGTTATTGTACTGTTACAAGACAATCACAACAGTGTGTGGTGGAGCAGAGAGAAAGTAGTCCCTACCTCTGGTGTCCTCCTTGGGGATGTAGTACAGGAACTTGCCGGCGGGGTACTCTGCAGCGCGGCGATACCACACGGGGAAGTGGTCCATCGTAAAGATGTTCTCCTTGTCCGACGGAGACAGGAATTTCCTGTGAGGGGTCAGAATTGGGTGTAACACCGATACAAATTATTACTTATTGATTTAAGTAATCAATCAAATATATAAAAAAACATTTATGAGCATTTGTAAACATCTATAAGCGTTTAAAAGTCTTTTTAGTGAAAGCTTTCATAAAGTGTTGCCAAAATGTTGAAATCAAGAAGCCAGTGCAGAGCGAGGAAGGCAGGCTGGGATCTACAGGATTATAATCTACTGTCTTGGTCCTAGTTAAAATGACCTGCAGGATTATTATCTACTGTCTTGGTCCTAGTTAAAATGACCTACAGGATTATAATCTACTGTCTTGGTCCTAGTTAAAATGATCTACAGGATTATAATCTACTGTCTTGGTCCTAGTTAAAATGACCTGCAGGATTATAATCTACTGTCTTGGTCCTAGTTAAAATGATCTACAGGATTATAATCTACTGTCTTGGTCCTAGTTAAAATGACCTGCAGGATTATAATCTACTGTCTTGGTCCTAGTTAAAATGATCTACAGGATTATAATCTACTGTCTTGGTCCTAGTTAAAATGATCTACAGGATTATAATCTACTGTCTTGGTCCTAGTTAAAATGACCTACAGGATTCTAATCTGTTTTGGTCCTAGTTAAAATGACCTACAGGATTATAATCTACTGTCTTGGTCCTAGTTAAAATGATCAACAGGATTATAATCTACTGTCTCTGTATTAGTTAAAAGCTTTAACTAAACCAAAGTAGATAATTTTAAGATTGTTCTATACATTAGTTGGGGTCTATATAAACTTTAATATGAAGACTTAAACCTGGCATGAAAGACCATCCTTATAGCTGTACCCCAAACATTTTGACTATATTAGCCCACGCAGGGCTAATATAGTCAAAATGTTTGGGGTAAATTGAGCCAATGATTGAGCCAATGGCAAGTTGAGCAAATTGAAGGGTTTTCTTGCCGTGTGTAATGCAAGGCATTATCGCTGGGATGGGATCTACAGGATTATAATCTACTGTCTTGGTCCTAGTTAAAATGATCTACAGGATTATAATCTACTGTCTTGGTCCTAGTTAAAATGATCTACAGGATTATAATCTACTGTCTTGGTCCTAGTTAAAAGCTTTGCTTCTGCAAGGGATAGAGATGCAGAAGCCGGTCCATTGAAGCTTGCTTTTTGCAACGAAAATAAACCTTTAAGACCAAAATGAACCAAAATCAGGTCATTTTCTGTCATGTACTGACTTGGAGAAGACCTTTGGTCTGGAAACACAGGAGTTGGGAGGGTCACAGGTCACAAGAAGGGGTGAGGGGTACATGGTAAAATACAGAGAGTTAGCCAGATTCAGAAAGCAACCATGTCAGAAGAACAATTGTTGTTGAAGCAGTGTGTAGAGGGGAGAGTGGGGTAAATTGAGCCAAAGGGGTAAATTGAGCCAAATGGGTAAATTGAGCCAAAGGGGTAAATTGATCCATGTGGTAAATTGAGCCAAAGGGGTATATTGAGCCAAAGGGGTAAATTGAGCCAAATGGGTAAATTGAGCTAAAGGGGTAAATTGAGCCAAAAGGGTAAATTGAGCCACCCTTGTTTCTAGGAAACAATACACCACATTAATAATTTAACCAAATATTTAGGAAGAGGTCTTCATTTCATGGAGTCAGTGAAGGAAGAAACCACATGGGAAAAGGGGTAAGGAAGTTACAGTAGGTAAAAAAAAACAGACTTTCCCCAAGTCAAATGAATGTGTTGTTATACAGTAGGTTTCATAATGCTGGTATCTAAAACTAAGTAGATCGTTTTAGGATTGTTCTATGCATCAGTGGGGGTCTATATCAGCTTCAATAGGAGGTCCTGAACCTGACATGAAAGGTCATCATTGTAGCTGTGTGGGCTAATATAGTCAAAAGGTTTGCCTTGGGGTAAATTGAGCCAATGGCCATGAGGTAAATTGAGCCAATGGCCATGAGGTAAGTTGAGCCAATGGCCATGAGGTAAGTTGAGCCAATGGCCATGAGGTAAGTTGAGCCAATGGCCATGAGGTAAGTTGAGCCAATGGCCATGAGGTAAGTTGAGCCAATGGCCATGAGGTAAGTTGAGCCAATGGCCATGAGGTAAATTGAGCCAATGACCATGGGGTAAATTGAGCCAATGGCCATGAGGTAAATTGAGCCAATGGCCATGAGGTAAATTGAGCCAATGGCCATGAGGTAAATTGAGCCAATGGCCATGAGGTAAATTGAGCCAATGGCCATGAGGTAAATTGAGCCAATGGCCATGAGGTAAATTGAGCCAATGGCCATGAGGTAAATTGAGCCAATGGCCATGAGGTAAGTTGAGCCAATGGCCATGAGGTAAATTGAGCCAATGGCCATGAGGTAAATTGAGCCAATGGCCATGAGGTAAATTGAGCCAATGGCCATGAGGTAAATTGAGCCAATGGCCATGAGGTAAGTTGAGCCAATGGCCATGAGGTAAGTTGAGCCAATGGCCATGAGGTAAATTGAGCCAATGGCCATGAGGTAAATTGAGCCAATGGCCATGAGGTAAATTGAGCCAATGGCCATGAGGTAAGTTGAGCCAATGGCCATGAGGTAAGTTGAGCCAATGGCCATGAGGTAAATTGAGCCAATGGCCATGAGGTAAATTGAGCCAATGGCCATGAGGTAAATTGAGCCAATGGCCATGAGGTAAGTTGAGCCAATGGCCATGAGGTAAATTGAGCCAATGGCCATGAGGTAAATTGAGCCAATGGCCATGAGGTAAATTGAGCCAATGGCCATGAGGTAAGTTGAGCCAATGGCCATGAGGTAAATTGAGCCAATGGCCATGAGGTAAATTGAGCCAATGGCCATGAGGTAAATTGAGCCAATGGCCATGAGGTAAGTTGAGCCAATGGCCATGAGGTAAATTGAGCCAATGGCCATGAGGTAAATTGAGCCAATGGCCATGAGGTAAATTGAGCCAATGGCCATGAGGTAAGTTGAGCCAATGGCCATGAGGTAAATTGAGCCAATGGCCATGAGGTAAGTTGAGCCAATGGCCATGAGGTAAATTGAGCCAATGGCCATGAGGTAAGTTGAGCCAATGGCCATGAGGTAAGTTGAGCCAATGTAAGTGTTTTCTTCCCAGGCGTAATGCAAGGTACTATCTCTGGGATATGAGGTAACAACAGGGCCTGGGTTAAAAGTGATTACAAATCACAAAGTGTTTGTTAGGTATGAAGCCTGTGTTAAAAGTGATTACAAATCACAAAGTGTTTGTTAGGTATGAAGCCTGTGTTAAAAGTGATTACAAATCACAAAGTGTTTGTTAGGTATGAAGCCTGTGTTAAAAGAGCCATAAAAAGACCCCCCAAAAAAAGCAATTGTGACGAATTGTGTTTAAGAAATAAAGATAAGACATGGTTTTAAAATGGTAGTGGTAATATTCTGTACAGACATTTGTAGGTGGCTTAATTTACCCTGTCCTGCAGACAAGATATGTTTACTGTAACTTTACTTTCCTATGACAGAGTGATGCTGAATGTAAAGAATGTCTCATCTTACCCCACTCTCCTCTACTGTATTGGACAACCTAGATGCCCTGACCAGAGGAGGCTGCTGAGGGGAGGACGACTCATAATAATGGCTGGAAGGAGCGAATGGAATGGCCTCAAACACATGGAAACCGTGTGATTGATATATGTGATACCATTCCACTAATGTCGCTCCAGCCAGTACCACAAGCCTGTCCTCCCCAATTAAGGTTCCACCAACCGCCAGTGGACCCGGCAGTACCTTCATCACCCACTAGAGGGCCATGATAGTCCACAGGAGCATATTTCTGAATGTAATATCAATTCAAGGGGCTATAGGTAATATCAATTCAAGGGGTAATATCTCCACAAAAGAAACAACACAAACACGTCCCTCAGCAATAAGAGCAATAACCCGGCCATCCCTGTCCACCATCCCTGTCCACCATCCCTGTCCACCATCCCTGTCCACCATCCCTGTCCACCATCCCTGTCCACCATCCCTGTCCACCATCCCTGTCCACCATCCCTGTCCACCAGCGCTGTAAGAGGGACTCTCCATTTTGCAGAGTCGGCAAGTACGTTTTCAAAACAAATTTCAAATCAAACGGATGGGTCCCAAATGCTACTCTAATCCATATATAATACACTACCTCAACCAGAGTCCATATATAATACACTACCTCAACCAGTGTCCATATATAATACACTACTTCTAAACCAGAGTCCATATATAATACACTACCTCTAAACCAGAGTCCATATATAATACACTACCTCTAAACCAGAGTCCATATATAATACACTACTTCTAAACCAGAGTCCATAGGACCTTTATAATACACTACTTCTAAACCAGAGTCCATAGGGCCTACATAATACACTACCTCTAAACCAGAGTCCATAGGGCCTATATAATACACTACCTCTAAACCAGAGTCCATAGGGCCTATATAATACACTACTTCTAAACCAGAGTCCATAGGACCTTTATAATACACTACTTCTAAACCAGAGTCCATAGGGCCTACATAATACACTACCTCTAAACCAGAGTCCATATATAATACACTACTTCTAAACCAGAGTCCATAGGACCTTTATAATACACTACCTCTAAACCAGAGTCTATAGGGCCTATATAATACACTACCTCTAAACCAGAGTCCATATATAATACACTACCTCTAAACCAGAGTCCATATATAATACACTACCTCTAAACCAGAGTCCATATATAATACACTACCTCTAAACCAGAGTCCATATATAATACACTACCTCTAAACCAGAGTCCATATATAATACACTACTTCTAAACCAGAGTCCATATATAATACACTACCTCTAAACCAGAGTCTATAGGGCCTATATAATACACTACCTCTAAACCAGAGTCCATATATAATTCACTACCTCTAAACCAGAGTCCATATATAATACACTACCTCTAAACCAGAGTCTATAGGGCCTATATAATACATTACCTCTAAACCAGAGTCCATATATAATACACTACCTCTAAACCAGAGTCCATATATAATACACTACCTCTAAACCAGAGTCCATATATAATACACTACCTCTAAACCAGAGTCCATATATAATACACTACCTCTAAACCAGAGTCCATAGGGCCTATATAATACACTACCTCTAAACCAGAGTCTATAGGGCCTATATAATACACTACTTCTAAACCAGAGTCCATATATAATACACTACCTCTAAACCAGAGTCTATAGGGCCTATATAATACACTACCTCTAAACCAGAGTCCATATATAATTCACTACCTCTAAACCAGAGTCCATAGGGCCTATATAATACACTACCTCTAAACCAGAGTCCATAGGGCCTATATAATAAACTACCTCTAAACCAGAGTCCATATATCATACACTACCTCTAAACCAGAGTCCATAGGGCCTATATAATACACTACCTCTAAACCAGACTCCATATATAATACACTACTTCTAAACCAGAGTCCATATATAATACACTACCTCTAAACCAGAGTCTATAGGGCCTATATAATACACTACCTCTAAACCAGAGTCCATAGGGCCTTTATAATACACTACTTCTAAACCAGAGTCCATATATAATACACTACCTCTAAACCAGAGTCCATAGGGCCTATATAATACACTACCTCTAAACCAGAGTCCATAGGGCCTTTATAATACACTACTTCTAAACCAGAGTCCATATATAATACACTACCTCTAAACCAGAGTCCATAGGGCCTATATAATACACTACCTCTAAACCAGAGTCCATATATAATACACTACTTCTAAACCAGAGTCCATATATAATACACTACCTCTAAACCAGAGTCTATAGGGCCTATATAATACACTACTTCTAAACCAGAGTCCATGTATAATACACTACCTCTAAACCAGAGTCTATAGGGCCTATATAATACACTACCTCTAAACCAGAGTCCATAGGGCCTATATAATACACTACCTCTAAACCAGAGTCCATATATAATACACTACCTCTAAACCAGAGTCCATATATAATACACTACTTCTAAACCAGAGTCCATATATAATACACTACCTCTAAACCAGAGTCCATAGGGCCTATATAATACACTACCTCTAAACCAGAGTCCATATATAATACACTACCTCTAAACCAGAGTCCATAGGACCTATATAATACACTACCTCTAAACCAGAGTCCATATATAATACACTACCTCTAAACCAGAGTCCATAGGGCCTTTATAATACACTACCTCTAAACCAGAGTCCATAGGACCTATATAATACACTACCTCTAAACCAGAGTCCATATATAATACACTACCTCTAAACCAGAGTCCATAGGGCCTATATAATACACTACCTCTAAACCAGAGTCCATATATAATACACTACCTCTAAACCAGAGTCCATAGGGCCTATATAATACACTACCTCTAAACCAGAGTCCATATATAATACACTACCTCTAAACCAGAGTCCATATATAATACAATACTTCTAAACCAGAGTCCATATATAATACACTACCTCTAAACCAGAGTCCATAGGGCCTATATAATACACTACCTCTAAACCAGAGTCCATAGGGCCTTTATAATACACTACCTCTAAACCAGAGTCCATATATAATACACTACCTCTAAACCAGAGTCCATAGGGCCTATATAATACACTACCTCTAAACCAGAGTCCATATATAATACACTACCTCTAAACCAGAGTCCATATATAATACACTACTTCTAAACCAGAGTCCATATATAATACACTACCTCTAAACCAGAGTCCATAGGGCCTATATAATACACTACCTCTAAACCAGAGTCCATAGGGCCTATATAATACACTACCTCTAAACCAGAGTCCATATATAATACACTACCTCTAAACCAGAGTCCATAGGGCCTATATAATACACTACCTCTAAACCAGAGTCCATAGGGCCCGGTCAAAAGTACTGCCCATATGGAATAGGGTAGCGTCTGGGACTCAGTCAGTCTCCAGGCTGATATCTTCATACCCATCAAACACAGAGCCTCCTAATGGACCCTGTAGACACTCTAGACATACACCTGTTAAGGTCAACAAAGAGCTGCTGGCCCACAACTCCCCCTCACAGAGGAGAATTACACAATGAGTAACGGGAGCAATCAGATGACTGATAGCTAGTGGGATTATGTTGCGGTGTCAGTCACTCTGAGCCTAAACCCTGCCTGGCAAGAGGGCACTGCCAGGGAAGAGTCCTGAAGAGCCCTAACAAGGACAGTTACTGGAGAGATAAGAGTCTCTCTGAGAGTAGAGTAGGCTATAGAAAGACTAGTCAGTTTCTACAGACAGACTGAATAACAGAGTAAATCTCCTTTTGGCAGGTAGTGGTTTATAGCCATCCTGCTACAGTCATGGTATCTTCTGACTGTTATACTGTACAAAGGACTCACTCACTCACCCACCCACCAACTCACTCACTCACTCACCAACTCACTCACTCACCAACTCACCCACCAACTCACTCATCCACCCACACACCCACCCACCAACTCACTCACCAACTCACTCACCCACCAACTCACCCACCCACCAACTCACCCACCCACCAACTCACCCACCCACCAACTCACCCACCCACCAACTCACCCACCCACCCACCCACCCACTCACTCACTCACTCACTCACTCACTCACTCACCAACTCACCAACCCACCAACTCACTCACCAACTCACCCACCCACCAACTCACCCACCCACCAACTCACTCACCCACTCACCCACCCACCAACTCACTCACCAACTCACCCACCCATAATAAATGTAGCCACCTATGTACAGCAGAGACAACCCAGTAAAACAACAGATGACAACCCAGTGTGTTTCAGTACTGTAGGCCTGACTTACTTGGCAACACGTTTCTCAATGCCCACGTATCTGGTGACCCTCATCAGACCAGACCGGGTGCCCAGGAACGCAGTCTCCACCCCCTCGTCCATGCTGAACACACAGAGGAGAGACAAGGAGGGGCAGTAACACTACAGCTGATAACCAGACATACATTCAAATCTAAACAAGGATGTAGAACATGTATCAACAGATAATAAATATGGGATATATTGGCAACATGGTATGTTACAGCACTGTTACAAACCCAGATGGAGTATAGTAGTCTGGTAGTATAGTAGTCTGGTATGTTACAGCACTGTTACCAACCCAGATGGAGTATAGTAGTCTGGTAGTATAGTAGTATGGTATGTTACAGCACTGTTACCAACCCAGATGGATAGAACATCATGTCTGTCTGTAGTATGGTAGTATGGTAGTGTGGTAGTATGGTAGTGTGGTAGTATAGTAGTATGGTAGGGTGGTAGTGTGGTAGTATGGTATGTTATAACAATGTTACCAACCCAGATGGATAGAACATCATGTCTGTCTGTAGTATGGTAGTATGGTAGTGTGGTAGTGTGGTAGGGTGGTAGTGTGGTAGTATGGTAGTATGGTAGTGTGGTAGTATAGTAGTGTGGTAGTGTAGTAGTGTGGTAGTGTGGTAGTATGGTAGTATGGTATGTTACAGCATTGTTACCAACCCAGATGGATAGAACATCATGGCTGTCTGGTAGGACTCTCCTTGTGACCACAGAGAGTGCTGGTACTGTGCAAGTGTAGTGTAGTAGTGTGGTAGTGTGGTAGTGTGGTAGTGTAGTAGTGTAGTAGTATAGTAGTGTAGTAGTGTTGTGTAGTAGTATGGTAGTGTGGTAGTGTAGTAGTGTAGTAGTGTGGTAGTGTGGTAGTGTTGTATAGTTGTATAGTAGTGTAGTAGTGTGGTAGTGTGGTAGTATAGTTGTATAGTTGTATAGTAGTGTAGTAGTGTGGTAGTGTGGTAGTATAGTTGTATAGTTGTATAGTAGTGTAGTAGTATGGTAGTGTGGTAGTGTGGTAGTGTGGTAGTGTAGTAGTATAGTTGTATCGTTGTATAGTTGTATAGTAGTGTAGTAGTGTGGTAGTGTGGTAGTATAGCTGTATAGTAGTGTAGTAGTGTAGTAGTATAGTAGTATGGTAGTGTAGTCGTGTAGTAGTATGGTAGTGTAGTAGTATAGTTGTATAGTTGTATAGTAGTGTAGTAGTGTGGTAGTGTAGTAGTATAGTTGTATAGTTGTATAGTAGTGTAGTAGTGTAGTAGTATAGTTGTATAGTTGTATAGTAGTGTAGTAGTGTGGTAGTGTAGTAGTATAGTTGTATAGTTGTATAGTAGTGTAGTAGTGTGGTAGTGTGGTAGTGTGGTAGTGTGGTAGTGTGGTAGTGTTGTGTAGTAGTATGGTAGTGTGGTAGTGTTGTAGTATAGTAGTGTAGTAGTGTAGTAGTGTGGTAGTGTGGTAGTGTAGTAGTATAGTTGTATAGTAGTGTAGTAGTGTGGTAGTGTGGTAGTGTGGTAGTGTGGTAGTATAGTTGTATAGTAGTGTAGTAGTGTGGTAGTGTGGTAGTGGTGTATAGTTGTATAGTTGTATAGTTGTATAGTAGTGTAGTAGTGTAGTAGTGTGGTAGTGTAGTAGTGTTGTGTAGTAGTATGGTAGTGTGGTAGTGTTGTAGTATAGTAGTGTAGTAGTGTAGTAGTGTGGTAGTGTGGTAGTGTAGTAGTATAGTTGTATAGTTGTATAGTAGTGTAGTAGTGTGGTAGTGTGGTAGTGTGGTAGTGTAGTAGTGTTGTGTAGTAGTATGGTAGTGTGGTAGTGTTGTAGTATAGTAGTGTAGTAGTGTTGTGTAGTAGTGTGGTAGTGTAGTAGTATGGTAGTGTGGTAGTGTAGTAGTGTAGTAGTATAGTAGTGTGGTAGTGTAGTAGTGTGGTAGTGTAGTAGTGTAGTAGTGTAGTAGTATGGTTGTGTAGTAGTATGGTAGTATGGTAGTGTGGTAGTGTTGTAGTATAGTAGTGTAGTAGTATAGTAGTGTAGTAGTGTGGTAGTGTAGTAGTCTAGTAGTGTGGTAGTGTGGTAGTGTAGTAGTATAGTAGTGTGGTAGTGTTGTAGTATAGTAGTGTAGTAGTGTTGTGTAGTAGTGTGGTAGTGTAGTAGTATGGTAGGGTAGTAGTATGGTAGTATGGTAGTGTGGTAGTGTTGTAGTATAGTAGTGTAGTAGTGTTGTGTAGTAGTGTGGTAGTGTAGTAGTATGGTAGTGTAGTAGTGTAGTAGTGTAGTAGTATAGTAGTATGGTAGTGTGGTAGTGTTGTAGTATAGTAGTGTAGTAGTGTTGTGTAGTAGTGTGGTAGTGTAGTAGTATGGTAGTGTAGTAGTGTAGTAGTATAGTAGTGTAGTAGTGTGGTAGTGTAGTAGTCTAGTAGTGTGGTAGTGTGGTAGTGTAGTAGTATAGTAGTGTGGTAGTGTAGTAGTATGGTAGGGTAGTAGTATGGTAGCGTGGTAGTGTGGTAGTGTAGTAGTATAGTAGTGTAGTAGTGTTGTGTAGTAGTATGGTAGTATGGTAGTAGAGTAGTGTGGTAGTGTAGTAGTATGGTAGTATGGTAGTGTGGTAGTGTAGTAGTATGGCAGTGTAGTAGTGTGATAGTGTGGTAGTCTGGTAGTATAGTAGTATGGTAGTGTGGTAGTGTAGTAGTGTGGTAGTATGGTAGTATAGTAGTATGGTAGTGTAGTAGTATGGTAGTATGGTAGTGTGGTAGTGTGGTAGTGTAGTAGTGTTGTAGTATGGTAGTGTGGTAGTGTAGTAGTATGGTAGTGTAGTAGTGTGGTAGTGTGGTAGTATGGTAGTATGGTAGTATAGCAGTGTAGTAGTATGGTAGTGCGGTAGTGTAGTAGTGTGGTGGTGTGGTAGTGTAGCAGTGTAGTAGTATAGTAGTACCGTAGTGTAGTAGTATGGTAGTGTAGTAGTATAGTAGTGTAGTAGTATGGTAGTGTAGTAGTATAGTAGTGTAGTAGTATAGTAGTACAGTAGTATAGTAGTATAGTAGTGTAGTAGTGTAGTGGTGTGGTAGTGTAGACATGTAGTAGTATAGCCGTGTAGTAGTGTAGTGGTGTGGTAGTGTAGTAGTGTAGTAGTATAGTAGTACAGTAGTACAGTAGTATAGTAGTGCAGTAGTACATTAGTATAGTAGTATTGTAGTACAGTAGTATAGTAGTATAGTAGTATAGTAGTACAGTAGTACAGTAGTATCGTAGTGTAGTAGTGTAGTAGTGTAGTGGTGTGGTAGTGTAGACGTGTAATAGTATAGCCGTGTAGTAGTGTAGTGGTGTGGTAGTGTAGTAGTGTAGTAGTATAGTAGTACAGTAGTACAGTAGTATAGTAGTACAGTAGTATCGTAGTGTAGTAGTGTAGTAGTATAGTGGTGTAGTAGTATAGCAGTGTAGTAGTGTGGTAGTGTACTAGTGTGGTATTGTATTATCCATGGTAATTACCCAGATGGGTTGAGCATCAATGCTGTCCAGTAAGCCTCCATGGGGGCTGTGACCACAGCATCAAACAGAGTCTGTCTCAACAGTTCCTCATCACCTATAGACCATGAATGAGATTCCTGTTAAAGGTCAATCTAAGGCTCTTTTCTGAAATGACGTTTTAATATCTGAATGTACTGTGGGTGGCTCACACTCCAGATCAGGTTCCTTCCCTGTGAGGTATCGAAACACAGCCTGGAGCTGGGTCAGCTTGCGGTGGTGAGGGTCAATGTCTGTCTCACAGTAGGTCCTGGAGACACACACACACACACACACACACACACACACACACACACACACACACACACACACACACACACACACACCAGTAATAGTGTACCAGTCAGGTCATAGCTTGCTGGTGAGTGAAAGAATAGGGAGAGAAACTGATCACTCAGACACTCACCACTCATTTGCGATGGAAACATCTGGCTGCATCAGGTCATTGAGACCTGTGGATGAAAACACCCTGGTTTAGTAGTTATACTGCAGAGGCCTGTGGATGGACACAAGTTATAACACCCTGGTTTAGTAGTTATACTGCAGAGGCCTGTGGATCGACAAGTTATACCACCCTGGTTTAGTAGTTATACTGCAGAGGCCTGTGGATGAAAACACCCTGGTTTAGTAGTTATACTGCAGAGGCCTGTGGATGGACACAAGTTATAACACCCTGGTTTAGTAGTTATACTGCAGAGGCCTGTGGATGGACACAAGTTATAACACCCTGGTTTAGTAGTTATACTGCAGAGGCCTGTGGATGGACACAAGTTATAACACCCTGGTTTAGTAGTTATACTGCAGAGGCCTGTAGATGAAAACACCCTGGTTTAGTAGTTATACTGCAGAGGCCTGTGGATGAAAACACCCTGGTTTAGTAGTTATACTGCAGAGGCCTGTGGATGAAAACACCCTGGTTTAGTAGTTATACTGCAGTGTTTGTTGTTCAAGACAGACGACTTACCTTCCCTAACAGACACGTTCCCTATGAAGATGTATTCACCGTGCCCTCTGGTCAGCACCATGCCAAGACTGTAGAGACACACACATTACACGTTGACACAGTTTCCATTGTTTTTTTTCCACATTATAACTGTTTATGAGACGTCTACATAGAAGAAGAATGTTACGCTGTCCGTGTTGATTGGACCAACCTGAACGGCGTCTCGTTGATGGTTGTGTAGAAGTAGTCATTCTTCAGGAACATGACTCTTCTCTGGTAGGGGAATAAACAGCTCTTAAAGGTGGTAGTAGGCTCTATGTAATGTCACCTTGTACTGGGTCTACTGCTGTGTTAATAACTATGTAATGTCACCTTGTACTGGGACTACTGCTGTGTTAATAACTATGTAATGGCACCTTGTACTGGGACTACTGCTGTGTTAATAACTATGTAATGTCACCTTGTACTGGGACTACTGCTGTGTTAATAACTATGTAATGTCACCTTGTACTGGGACTACTGCTGTGTTAATAACTATGTAATGTCACCTTGTACTGGGACTACTGCTGTGTTAATAACTATGTAATGTCACCTTGTACTGGGACTACTGCTGTGTTAATAACTATGTAATGTCACCTTGTACTGGGACTACTGCTGTGTTAATAACTATGTAATGTCACCTTGTACTGGGACTACTGCTATGTTAATAACTATGTAATGTCACCTTGTACTGGGTCTACTGCTGTGTTAATAATAACTATGTAATGTCACCTTGTACTGGGACTACTGCTGTGTTAATAACTATGTAATGTCACCTTGTACTGGGACTACTGCTGTGTTAATAACTATGTAATGTCACCTTGTACTGGGACTACTGCTGTGTTAATAACTATGTAATGTCACCTTGTACTGGGACTACTGCTGTGTTAATAACTATGTAATGTCACCTTGTACTGGGACTACTGCTGTGTTAATAACTATGTAATGTCACCTTGTACTGGGACTACTGCTGTGTTAATAACTATGTAATGTCACCTTGTACTGGGACTACTGCTGTGTTAATAACTATGTAATGTCACCTTGTACTGGGACTACTGCTGTGTTAATAACTATGTAATGTCACCTTGTACTGGGACTACTGCTGTGTTAATAACTCTGTAATGTCACCTTGTACTGGGACTACTGCTGTGTTAATAACTATGTAATGTCACCTTGTACTGGGACTACTGCTGTGTTAATAACTATGTAATGTCACCTTGTACTGGGTCTACTGCTGTGTTAATAACTATGTAATGTCACTTTGTACTGGGACTACTGCTGTGTTAATAACTATGTAATGTCACCTTGTACTGGGACTACTGCTGTGTTAATAACTATGTAATGTCACCTTGTACTGGGACTACTGCTGTGTTAATAACTATGTAATGTCACCTTGTACTGGGACTACTGCTGTGTTAATAACTATGTAATGTCACCTTGTACTGGGACTACTGCTGTGTTAATAACTATGTAATGTCACCTTGTACTGGGACTACTGCTGTGTTAATAACTATGTAATGTCACCTTGTACTGGGACTACTGCTGTGTTAATAACTATGTAATGTCACCTTGTACTGGGTCTACTGCTGTGTTAATAATAACTACAGGATGTAATGTCACCTTGTACTGGGTCTACTGCTGTGTTAATAATAACTATGTAATGTCACCTTGTACTGGGACTACTGCTGTGTTAATAACTATGTAATGTCACCTTGTACTGGGACTACTGCTGTGTTAATAACTATGTAATGTCACCTTGTACTGGGACTACTGCTGTGTTAATAACTATGTAATGTCACCTTGTACTGGGACTACTGCTGTGTTAATAACTATGTAATGTCACCTTGTACTGGGACTACTGCTGTGTTAATAACTATGTAATGTCACCTTGTACTGGGACTACTGCTGTGTTAATAACTATGTAATGTCACCTTGTACTGGGACTACTGCTGTGTTAATAACTATGTAATGTCACCTTGTACTGGGACTACTGCTGTGTTAATAACTATGTAATGTCACCTTGTACTGGGTCTACTGCTGTGTTAATAACTATGTAATGTCACCTTGTACTGGGACTACTGCTGTGTTAATAACTATGTAATGTCACCTTGTACTGGGACTACTGCTGTGTTAATAATAACTATGTAATGTCACCTTGTACTGGGACTACTGCTGTGTTAATAACTATGTAATGTCACCTTGTACTGGGACTACTGCTGTGTTAATAACTATGTAATGTCACCTTGTACTGGGACTACTGCTGTGTTAATAACTATGTAATGTCACCTTGTACTGGGACTACTGCTGTGTTAATAACTATGTAATGTCACCTTGTACTGGGACTACTGCTGTGTTAATAACTATGTAATGTCACCTTGTACTGGGTCTACTGCTGTGTTAATAACTATGTAATGTCACCTTGTACTGGGACTACTGCTGTGTTAATAACTATGTAATGTCACCTTGTACTGGGACTACTGCTGTGTTAATAATAACTATGTAATGTCACCTTGTACTGGGACTACTGCTGTGTTAATAACTATGTAATGTCACCTTGTACTGGGACTACTGCTGTGTTAATAACTATGTAATGTCACCTTGTACTGGGACTACTGCTGTGTTAATAACTATGTAATGTCACCTTGTACTGGGACTACTGCTGTGTTAATAACTATGTAATGTCACCTTGTACTGGGACTACTGCTGTGTTAATAACTATGTAATGTCACCTTGTACTGGGACTACTGCTGTGTTAATAACTATGTAATGTCACCTTGTACTGGGACTACTGCTGTGTTAATAACTATGTAATGTCACCTTGTACTGGGACTACTGCTGTGTTAATAACTATGTAATGTCACCTTGTACTGGGACTACTGCTGTGTTAATAACTCTGTAATGTCACCTTGTACTGGGACTACTGCTGTGTTAATAACTATGTAATGTCACCTTGTACTGGGACTACTGCTGTGTTAATAACTATGTAATGTCACCTTGTACTGGGTCTACTGCTGTGTTAATAACTATGTAATGTCACTTTGTACTGGGACTACTGCTGTGTTAATAACTATGTAATGTCACCTTGTACTGGGACTACTGCTGTGTTAATAACTATGTAATGTCACCTTGTACTGGGACTACTGCTGTGTTAATAACTATGTAATGTCACCTTGTACTGGGACTACTGCTGTGTTAATAACTATGTAATGTCACCTTGTACTGGGACTACTGCTGTGTTAATAACTATGTAATGTCACCTTGTACTGGGACTACTGCTGTGTTAATAACTATGTAATGTCACCTTGTACTGGGACTACTGCTGTGTTAATAACTATGTAATGTCACCTTGTACTGGGTCTACTGCTGTGTTAATAATAACTACAGGATGTAATGTCACCTTGTACTGGGTCTACTGCTGTGTTAATAATAACTATGTAATGTCACCTTGTACTGGGACTACTGCTGTGTTAATAACTATGTAATGTCACCTTGTACTGGGACTACTGCTGTGTTAATAACTATGTAATGTCACCTTGTACTGGGACTACTGCTGTGTTAATAACTATGTAATGTCACCTTGTACTGGGACTACTGCTGTGTTAATAACTATGTAATGTCACCTTGTACTGGGTCTACTGCTGTGTTAATAACTATGTAATGTCACCTTGTACTGGGACTACTGCTGTGTTAATAATAACTATGTAATGTCACCTTGTACTGGGACTACTGCTGTGTTAATAACTATGTAATGTCACCTTGTACTGGGACTACTGCTGTGTTAATAACTATGTAATGTCACCTTGTACTGGGACTACTGCTGTGTTAATAACTATGTAATGTCACCTTGTACTGGGTCTACTGCTGTGTTAATAACTATGTAATGTCACCTTGTACTGGGACTACTGCTGTGTTAATAACTATGTAATGTCACCTTGTACTGGGACTACTGCTGTGTTAATAACTATGTAATGTCACCTTGTACTGGGACTACTGCTGTGTGAATAATAACTATGTAATGTCACCTTGTACTGGGACTACTGCTGTGTTAATAACTATGTAATGTCACCTTGCACTGGGACTACTGCTGTGTTAATAACTATGTAATGTCACCTTGTACTGGGACTACTGCTGTGTTAATAACTATGTAATGTCACCTTGTACTGGGTCTACTGCTGTGTTAATAACTATGTAATGTCACCTTGTACTGGGACTACTGCTGTGTTAATAACTATGTAATGTCACCTTGTACTGGGACTACTGCTGTGTTAATAACTATGTAATGTCACCTTGTACTGGGTCTACTGCTGTGTTAATAACTATGTAATGTCACCTTGTACTGGGACTACTGCTGTGTTAATAACTATGTAATGTCACCTTGTACTGGGTCTACTGCTGTATTAATAACTATGTAATGTCACCTTGTACTGGGACTACTGCTGTGTTAATAACTATGTAATGTCACCTTGTACTGGGACTACTGCTGTGTTAATAACTATGTAATGTCACCTTGTACTGGGTCTACTGCTGTGTTAATAATAACTATGCTGTGTTAATAACTATGCTGTGTTAATAACTATGTAATGTTATATTGTACTGGGTCTACTGCTGTGTTAATAATAACTTACCCCTTTCTCTACAGTGGCTCTGACGTCTAAGGACAGAGTACCTGTCTCTCCTTTTACCATGGCAGTCCTCAACTGGAAGGAAAATACACACGGCCACAATCAGAGACGGTCTTCTGTGGCTGTGAATAAGAAAAGTGTGAATGTGTGTGTGTGTGTGTGTGTGTGTGTGTATGTTCTGTGTGTGTGTGTGTGTGTGTGTGTGTGTGTGTGTGTGTGTGTGTGTGTGTGTATGTGTGTGTGTGTGTGTGCCTTTATGCCTGTGTGTGTGTGCTTGTGTGTGTGTGTGTATGTGTGTGTCTGTGTGTGTGTGCCTGAGTGTGTATTTGTGAGTGTGTGTGTGTGTGCCTGAGTGTGTATTTGTGAGTGTGTGCCTGAGTGTGTATTTGTGAGTGTGTGTGTGCCTGTGTGCGTGTGCCTGTGTGTGTATGTGTGTGTGTGTGTGTGTGTGTGTGTGTGTGTGCCTTCATGCCTGTGTGCGTGTGCTTGTGTGTGTGTGTGTCTGTGTGCGTGTGCCTTCATGCCTGTGTGCGTGTGCTTGTGTGTGTGTATGTTTGCGTGTGCCTGTGTGTGTTTGTGTGTGCTTTTATGCCTGTGCTTGTGTGTGTATGTGTATGTGTATGTGCGTGCGTGCGTGCGCGCGTGTGTGTGTGTGTGATTACTCACCGTCTCATCCGTGTCCTCCCACTCCACCTCAGCCAGATCAACACTGTTGTAGTTGGGTTTTGGCTTCAGCTTCTTTCCCTCCTTATACAGGGGTCGGAGGGCAGGGTGGGCGAGGATATAACCGTTGTTGGTGTTGAGGAAGGCGTAACCATGGACACCCAGCTATAGGAGACACACAGGGAGACATGGATCTCATGAAAGAGGGGTCAGAGAGGTCAGACAGTCGTTAAGGTGCAGTACAGAGCAGACAGCTCTGTAGAAGGACATCAAAGACGACAGGAACGTGTTGTTCTAAGAGATGAAGGGTTGTTGGTACCTTGTATCTAGGAGCCAGCCTCATCAGTTCTCTCAGAGGAACATCAGTCCCCACCACCCCCAGCAGAATACCATGAGACAGCTGGATGCAGAAAGACAGAGAGAGACAAGGATGGGTCCATTAGCCTACAGTACCATGACTCAGCCCCGGCCTGTCATTAATTGCGTTGTTGATTTAGCTCCACTGTAGGGTATGCGTCCCAAACGGAACCCTATTCCCTATATAGTGCACTACTTTAGACCAGAGCCCTATTCCCTATATAGTGCACTACTTTAGACCAGAGCCCTATTTACTATATAGTGCACTACTTTAGACCAGAGCCCTATTCCCTATATAGTGGACTACTTTTAACCAGAGCCCTATTCTCCATATAGTGCACTACTTTAGACCAGAGCCCTATTCCCTATATAGTTGACTACTTTTGACCAGAGCCCTATTACCTATATAGTGGACTACTTTTGACCAGAGCCCTATGGGACTCAGCCCAGACCCCCACTCACCGTCTCCTTCTTCTTGCTGAACACAGGCATGGCCACAGAGGTCATGAGGAGCAGGCTCTGAGCCTGTGTGTTGAACAGCTGGGAAGGAACAGGAACACAGTTAGTGTCTGATACCACTGGGAAACTATAAACACATATACTGTCAGGTACGGAGGAAGACTAGTTAGTGTCTGACACTATAAACACATCTACTGTCAGGTACAGAGGAAGACTAGTTAGTGTCTGACACTATAAACACATCTACTGTCAGGTACAGAGGAAGACTAGTTAGTGTCTGACACTATAAACACATCTACTGTCAGGTACAGAGGAAGACTAGTGTCTGACACTATAAACACATCTACTGTCAGGTACAGAGGAAGACTAGTGTCTGACACTATAAACACATCTACTGTCAGGTACAGAGGAAGACTAGTGTCTGACACTATAAACACATCTACTGTCAGGTACAGAGGAAGACTAGTGTCTGACACTATAAACACATCTACTGTCAGGTACAGAGGAAGACTAGTGTCTGACACTATAAACACATCTACTGTCAGGTACAGAGGAAGACTAGTTAGTGTCTGACACTATAAACACATCTACTGTCAGGTACAGAGGAAGACTAGTGTCTGACACTATAAACACATCTACTGTCAGGTACAGAGGAAGACTAGTTAGTGTCTGACACTATAAACACATCTACTGTCAGGTACAGAGGAAGACTAGTTGGTGTCTGACACTATAAACACATCTACTGTCAGGTACAGAGGAAGACTAGTGTCTGACACTATAAACACATCTACTGTCAGGTACAGAGGAAGACTAGTTAGTGTCTGACACTATAAACACATCTACTGTCAGGTACAGAGGAAGACTAGTTAGTGTCTGACACTATAAACACATCTACTGTCAGGTACAGAGGAAGACTAGTGTCTGACACTATAAACACATCTACTGTCAGGTACAGAGGAAGACTAGTTAGTGTCTGACACTATAAACACATCTACTGTCAGGTACAGAGGAAGACTAGTGTCTGACACTATAAACACATCTACTGTCAGGTACAGAGGAAGACTAGTTGGTGTCTGACACTATAAACACATCTACTGTCAGGTACAGAGGAAGACTAGTTAGTGTCTGACACTATAAACACATCTACTGTCAGGTACAGAGGAAGACTAGTGTCTGACACTATAAACACATCTACTGTCAGGTACAGAGGAAGACGAGTTGGTGTCTGACACTATAAACACATCTACTGTCAGGTACAGAGGAAGACTAGTGTCTGACACTATAAACACATCTACTGTCAGGTACAGAGGAAGACTAGTGTCTGACACTATAAACACATCTACTGTCAGGTACAGAGGAAGACTAGTTAGTGTCTGACACTATAAACACATCTACTGTCAGGTACAGAGGAAGACTAGTGTCTGACACTATAAACACATCTACTGTCAGGTACAGAGGAAGACTAGTGTCTGACACTATAAACACATCTACTGTCAGGTACAGAGGAAGACGAGTTGGTGTCTGACACTATAAACACATCTACTGTCAGGTACAGAGGAAGACGAGTTGGTGTCTGACACTATAAACACATCTACTGTCAGGTACAGAGGAAGACTAGTTAGTGTCTGACACTATAAACACATCTACTGTCAGGTACAGAGGAAGACTAGTGTCTGACACTATAAACACATCTACTGTCAGGTACAGAGGAAGACTAGTTAGTGTCTGACACTATAAACACATCTACTGTCAGGTACAGAGGAAGACTAGTTAGTGTCTGACACTATAAACACATCTACTGTCAGGTACAGAGGAAGACTATTTAGTGTCTGACACTATAAACACATCTACTGTCAGGTACAGAGGAAGACTAGTTAGTGTCTGACACTATAAACACATCTACTGTCAGGTACAGAGGAAGACTAGTGTCTGACACTATAAACACATCTACTGTCAGGTACAGAGGAAGACTAGTGTCTGACACTATAAACACATCTACTGTCAGGTACAGAGGAAGACTAGTGTCTGACACTATAAACACATCTACTGTCAGGTACAGAGGAAGACTAGTTAGTGTCTGACACTATAAACACATCTACTGTCAGGTACAGAGGAAGACTAGTTAGTGTCTGACACTATAAACACATCTACTGTCAGGTACAGAGGAAGACTAGTTGGTGTCTGACACTATAAACACATCTACTGTCAGGTACAGAGGAAGACTAGTGTCTGACACTATAAATACATCTACTGTCAGGTACAGAGGAAGACTAGTGTCTGACACTATAAACACATCTACTGTCAGGTACAGAGGAAGACTAGTGTCTGACACTATACACACATCTACTGTCAGGTACAGAGGAAGACTAGTGTCTGACACTATAAACACATCTACTGTCAGGTACAGAGGAAGACTAGTGTCTGACACTATAAACACATCTACTGTCAGGTACAGAGGAAGACTAGTTAGTGTCTGACACTATAAACACATCTACTGTCAGGTACAGAGGAAGACTAGTGTCTGACACTATAAACACATCTACTGTCAGGTACAGAGGAAGACTAGTGTCTGACACTATAAACACATCTACTGTCAGGTACAGAGGAAGACTAGTGTCTGACACTATAAACACATCTACTGTCAGGTACAGAGGAAGACTAGTTAGTGTCTGACACTATAAACACATCTACTGTCAGGTACAGAGGAAGACTAGTTAGTGTCTGACACTATAAACACATCTACTGTCAGGTACAGAGGAAGACTAGTTGGTGTCTGACACTATAAACACATCTACTGTCAGGTACAGAGGAAGACTAGTTAGTGTCTGACACTATAAACACATCTACTGTCAGGTACAGAGGAAGACTAGTTAGTGTCTGACACTATAAACACATCTACTGTCAGGTACAGAGGAAGACTAGTGTCTGACACTATAAACACATCTACTGTCAGGTACAGAGGAAGACGAGTTGGTGTCTGACACTATAAACACATCTACTGTCAGGTACAGAGGAAGACTAGTTAGTGTCTGACACTATAAACACATCTACTGTCAGGTACAGAGGAAGACTAGTTAGTGTCTGACACTATAAACACATCTACTGTCAGGTACAGAGGAAGACTAGTTAGTGTCTGACACTATAAACACATCTACTGTCAGGTACAGAGGAAGACTAGTTAGTGTCTGACACTATAAACACATCTACTGTCAGGTACAGAGGAAGACTAGTTAGTGTCTGACACTATAAACACATCTACTGTCAGGTACAGAGGAAGACGAGTTGGTGTCTGACACTATAAACACATCTACTGTCAGGTACAGAGGAAGACTAGTGTCTGACACTATAAACACATCTACTGTCAGGTACAGAGGAAGACTAGTGTCTGACACTATAAACACATCTACTGTCAGGTACAGAGGAAGACTAGTTAGTGTCTGACACTATAAACACATCTACTGTCAGGTACAGAGGAAGACGAGTTGGTGTCTGACACTATAAACACATCTACTGTCAGGTACAGAGGAAGACTAGTTAGTGTCTGACACTATAAACACATCTACTGTCAGGTACAGAGGAAGACTAGTGTCTGACACTATAAACACATCTACTGTCAGGTACAGAGGAAGACTAGTTAGTGTCTGACACTATAAACACATCTACTGTCAGGTACAGAGGAAGACTAGTGTCTGACACTATAAACACATCTACTGTCAGGTACAGAGGAAGACGAGTTGGTGTCTGACACTATAAACACATCTACTGTCAGGTACAGAGGAAGACTAGTTAGTGTCTGACACTATAAACACATCTACTGTCAGGTACAGAGGAAGACTAGTTAGTGTCTGACACTATAAACACATCTACTGTCAGGTACAGAGGAAGACTAGTGTCTGACACTATAAACACATCTACTGTCAGGTACAGAGGAAGACTAGTGTCTGACACTATAAACACATCTACTGTCAGGTACAGAGGAAGACGAGTGTCTGACACTATAAACACATCTACTGTCAGGTACAGAGGAAGACTAGTGTCTGACACTATAAACACATCTACTGTCAGGTACAGAGGAAGACTAGTTAGTGTCTGACACTATAAACACATCTACTGTCAGGTACAGAGGAAGACTAGTTAGTGTCTGACACTATAAACACATCTACTGTCAGGTACAGAGGAAGACTAGTTAGTGTCTGACACTATAAACACATCTACTGTCAGGTACAGAGGCAGACTAGTTAGTGTCTGACACTATAAACACATCTACTGTCAGGTACAGAGGCAGACTAGTTAGTGTCTGACACTATAAACACATCTACTGTCAGGTACAGAGGCAGACTAGTTAGTGTCTGACACTATAAACACATCTACTGTCAGGTACAGAGGAAGACTAGTTAGTGTCTGACACTATAAACACATCTACTGTCAGGTACAGAGGAAGACTAGTTAGTGTCTGACACTATAAACACATATACTGTCAGGTACAGAGGCAGACTAGTTAGTGTCTGACACTATAAACACATCTACTGTCAGGTACAGAGGAAGACGAGTTGGTGTCTGACACTATAAACACATCTACTGTCAGGTACAGAGGAAGACTAGTGTCTGACACTATAAACACATCTACTGTCAGGTACAGAGGAAGACGAGTTGGTGTCTGACACTATAAACACATCTACTGTCAGGTACAGAGGAAGACTAGTGTCTGACACTATAAACACATCTACTGTCAGGTACAGAGGAAGACGAGTGTCTGACACTATAAACACATCTACTGTCAGGTACAGAGGAAGACTAGTTAGTGTCTGACACTATAAACACATCTACTGTCAGGTACAGAGGAAGACTAGTTAGTGTCTGACACTATAAACACATCTACTGTCAGGTACAGAGGAAGACTAGTTGGTGTCTGACACTATAAACACATCTACTGTCAGGTACAGAGGAAGACTAGTGTCTGACACTATAAACACATCTACTGTCAGGTACAGAGGAAGACTAGTTAGTGTCTGACACTATAAACACATCTACTGTCAGGTACAGAGGAAGACTAGTTAGTGTCTGACACTATAAACACATCTACTGTCAGGTACAGAGGCAGACTAGTTAGTGTCTGACACTATAAACACATCTACTGTCAGGTACAGAGGAAGACGAGTTGGTGTCTGACACTATAAACACATCTACTGTCAGGTACAGAGGAAGACTAGTTAGTGTCTGACACTATAAACACATCTACTGTCAGGTACAGAGGAAGACTAGTTAGTGTCTGACACTATAAACACATCTACTGTCAGGTACAGAGGAAGACGAGTGTCTGACACTATAAACACATCTACTGTCAGGTACAGAGGAAGACTAGTTAGTGTATGACACTATAAAAACATCTACTGTCAGGTACAGAGGAAGACTAGTGTCTGACACTATAAACACATCTACTGTCAGGTACAGAGGAAGACTAGTGTCTGACACTATAAACACATCTACTGTCAGGTACAGAGGAAGACTAGTTAGTGTCTGACACTATAAACACATCTACTGTCAGGTACAGAGGAAGACTAGTGTCTGACACTATAAACACATCTACTGTCAGGTACAGAGGAAGACTAGTGTCTGACACTATAAACACATCTACTGTCAGGTACAGAGGAAGACTAGTGTCTGACACTATAAACACATCTACTGTCAGGTACAGAGGAAGACGAGTTGGTGTCTGACACTATAAACACATCTACTGTCAGGTACAGAGGAAGACTAGTGTCTGACACTATAAACACATCTACTGTCAGGTACAGAGGAAGACTAGTGTCTGACACTATAAACACATCTACTGTCAGGTACAGAGGAAGACGAGTTGGTGTCTGACACTATAAACACATCTACTGTCAGGTACAGAGGAAGACTAGTTAGTGTCTGACACTATAAACACATCTACTGTCAGGTACAGAGGAAGACTAGTTAGTGTCTGACACTATAAACACATCTACTGTCAGGTACAGAGGAAGACTAGTTAGTGTCTGACACTATAAACACATCTACTGTCAGGTACAGAGGAAGACTAGTTAGTGTCTGACACTATAAACACATCTACTGTCAGGTACAGAGGAAGACTAGTTAGTGTCTGACACTATAAACACATCTACTGTCAGGTACAGAGGAAGACTAGTTGGTGTCTGACACTATAAACACATCTACTGTCAGGTACAGAGGAAGACTAGTGTCTGACACTATAAACACATCTACTGTCAGGTACAGAGGAAGACTAGTGTCTGACACTATAAACACATCTACTGTCAGGTACAGAGGAAGACTAGTGTCTGACACTATAAACACATCTACTGTCAGGTACAGAGGAAGACTAGTTAGTGTCTGACACTATAAACACATCTACTGTCAGGTACAGAGGAAGACTAGTTAGTGTCTGACACTATAAACACATCTACTGTCAGGTACAGAGGAAGACGAGTTGGTGTCTGACACTATAAACACATCTACTGTCAGGTACAGAGGAAGACTAGTTAGTGTCTGACACTATAAACACATCTACTGTCAGGTACAGAGGAAGACTAGTTAGTGTCTGACACTATAAACACATCTACTGTCAGGTACAGAGGAAGACGAGTGTCTGACACTATAAACACATCTACTGTCAGGTACAGAGGAAGACTAGTTAGTGTCTGACACTATAAACACATCTACTGTCAGGTACAGAGGCAGACTAGTTAGTGTCTGACACTATAAACACATCTACTGTCAGGTACAGAGGAAGACGAGTTGGTGTCTGACACTATAAACACATCTACTGTCAGGTACAGAGGAAGACTAGTTAGTGTCTGACACTATAAACACATCTACTGTCAGGTACAGAGGAAGACTAGTTAGTGTCTGACACTATAAACACATCTACTGTCAGGTACAGAGGAAGACGAGTGTCTGACACTATAAACACATCTACTGTCAGGTACAGAGGAAGACTAGTTAGTGTATGACACTATAAAAACATCTACTGTCAGGTACAGAGGAAGACTAGTGTCTGACACTATAAACACATCTACTGTCAGGTACAGAGGAAGACTAGTGTCTGACACTATAAACACATCTACTGTCAGGTACAGAGGAAGACTAGTTAGTGTCTGACACTATAAACACATCTACTGTCAGGTACAGAGGAAGACTAGTGTCTGACACTATAAACACATCTACTGTCAGGTACAGAGGAAGACTAGTGTCTGACACTATAAACACATCTACTGTCAGGTACAGAGGAAGACTAGTGTCTGACACTATAAACACATCTACTGTCAGGTACAGAGGAAGACGAGTTGGTGTCTGACACTATAAACACATCTACTGTCAGGTACAGAGGAAGACTAGTGTCTGACACTATAAACACATCTACTGTCAGGTACAGAGGAAGACTAGTGTCTGACACTATAAACACATCTACTGTCAGGTACAGAGGAAGACGAGTTGGTGTCTGACACTATAAACACATCTACTGTCAGGTACAGAGGAAGACTAGTTAGTGTCTGACACTATAAACACATCTACTGTCAGGTACAGAGGAAGACTAGTTAGTGTCTGACACTATAAACACATCTACTGTCAGGTACAGAGGAAGACTAGTTAGTGTCTGACACTATAAACACATCTACTGTCAGGTACAGAGGAAGACTAGTTAGTGTCTGACACTATAAACACATCTACTGTCAGGTACAGAGGAAGACTAGTTAGTGTCTGACACTATAAACACATCTACTGTCAGGTACAGAGGAAGACTAGTTGGTGTCTGACACTATAAACACATCTACTGTCAGGTACAGAGGAAGACTAGTGTCTGACACTATAAACACATCTACTGTCAGGTACAGAGGAAGACTAGTGTCTGACACTATAAACACATCTACTGTCAGGTACAGAGGAAGACTAGTGTCTGACACTATAAACACATCTACTGTCAGGTACAGAGGAAGACTAGTTAGTGTCTGACACTATAAACACATCTACTGTCAGGTACAGAGGAAGACTAGTTAGTGTCTGACACTATAAACACATCTACTGTCAGGTACAGAGGAAGACTAGTTAGTGTCTGACACTATAAACACATCTACTGTCAGGTACAGAGGCAGACTAGTTAGTGTCTGACACTATAAACACATCTACTGTCAGGTACAGAGGAAGACTAGTTAGTGTCTGACACTATAAACACATCTACTGTCAGGTACAGAGGAAGACTAGTTGGTGTCTGACACTATAAACACATCTACTGTCAGGTACAGAGGAAGACTAGTGTCTGACACTATAAACACATCTACTGTCAGGTACAGAGGAAGACTAGTGTCTGACACTATAAACACATCTACTGTCAGGTACAGAGGAAGACTAGTTAGTGTCTGACACTATAAACACATCTAGCCAATCCAAGTTTACAGCGTAGAGTACACAGTACAATGAAATGGAGAGCTCCAACATGATCTAGTTCTATAATACAACTGTTTCCTGGACCAAACTAGCAGCTATTTTCTAACAGCTACATGTGAAAAGCTGAGGAGCTAGTGAACACTTTCTATGGAACCTTTACTAAAGATCTCTAAAGGGTTAGACAGAGCCCAGACTTTACCTCTGCTGTGTTGGGCAGCTGGCGGAGTGAGTGAGGGAGGGAGGGAGGGAGGGAGTGAGTGAGTGAGTGAGTGAGTGAGTGAGTGAGTGAGTGAGTGAGTGAGTGAGACAGAGAGAAAGAGAGCGAAAGAGAGAGAGAGAGAGAGAGAGACAGAGAGAGAGAGAGAACAAGACACAGATGAGAAGGAGAGAACAGACAAACAACAGAACAGAAGACATGGAAATGGAGACATAAGATAAAACAATATACAGATGAAGACAAACAGAGAAACAGATCAAAATGAGATACAAAGAGAGAGACCGGGAGAGAGACAGAATGCGAGACACTGTGAGGGTCAGAAAGAGAGAGAGACAGACAAAGAGAGAGAGAGGCAGAGACGGACAGAAAAAAAGAGAGAGGAGAGAGAGAATCTCACCGCACTGTCCATGTAAGCCTCTGTCCAGATGATGTCATGATCATGGTTGATGACCATTGGTCGACTCAGAACGTGAAGGTACTCCATGACGTTCTCCTGAACATCGGCCAGCGTGGAGACGTGTGTGTAGTAACCTGTATGGGACAAGGTATACAGGGTATATGACAATACACACACACACACACACACACACACACACACACACACACACACACACACACACACACAGAGAGAGCTGCATTAGCAGATGGGCTTTGGGGTATAATTGACAGTGATAAGTGAGTGTTTGTGTTGAGCTCAGTCCACATGTTAAGATGATTATTAGTGGGGTGCATTATCCTCATCGTCCACAGGAGGGCAGCACAGCTATTAGCACAGCTAATCCTGACCATTTATTCTCTCTCTTTTTCCAGCCCAGAGTATGCAAACACAGCAGTAATCTCTCTCTCTCTACCGCACACAGGATTAATGATCTATCACTGTGGTATTGGTGGAGTATTCAGACTGAGTGTAGATTCGCAGCAGTCACATAATGAAAAGGATTCAGACAGTGTTGTGTTGTTGTACAGGGTAGGCTGGTGTTCAGGCTTACAGGGGATAAACCAGTTATAACAACACTCCATTAAGCCCTCCTGCCCCTGTCATTGGGATTGAAGAGTGAAGGACTGTGTTACTATGTCTCACTACATACAGATGGGAGGACTGTGTTACTATGTCTCACTACATGCAGTGATTATACAGATGGGAGGACTGTGTTACTATGTCTCATTACATACAGATGGGAGGACTGTGTTGCTATGTCTCACTACATACAGATGGGAGGACTGTGTTGCTATGTCTCACTACATACAGATGGGAGGACTGTGTTGCTATGTCTCATTACATACAGATGGGAGGACTGTGTTGCTATGTCTCACTACATACAGATGGGAGGACTGTGTTACTATGTCTCACTACATACAGATGGGAGGACTGTGTTACTATGTCTCACTACATACAGATGGGAGGACTGTGTTACTATGTCTCACTACATACAGATGGGAGGACTGTGTTACTATGTCTCACTACATACAGATGGGAGGACTGTGTTACTATCTCACTACATACAGATGGGAGGACTGTGTTACTATCTCACTACATACAGATGGGAGGACTGTGTTACTATCTCACTACATACAGATGGGGGGACTGTGTTACTATGTCTCACTACATACAGATGGGAGGACTGTGTTACTATGTCTCACTACATACAGTGATTATACAGATGGGAGGACTGTGTTACAATGTCTCACTACATACAGTGATCATACAGATGGGAGGATTGTGTTACTATGTCTCACTACATACAGATGGGAGGACTGTGTAACTATGTCTCACTACATATAGTGATTATACAGATGGGAGGACTGTGTTACTATGTCTCACTACATACAGATGGGAGGACTGTGTTACTATGTCTCACTACATATAGTGATTATACAGATGGGAGGACTGTGTTACTATGTCTCACTACATACAGATGGGAGGACTGTGTTACTATGTCTCACTGCATATAGTGATTATACAGATGGGAGGACTGTGTTACTATGTCTCACTACATATAGTGATTATACAGATGGGAGGACTGTGTTACTATGTCTCACTACATACAGATGGGAGGACTGTGTTACTATGTCTCACTACATATAGTGATCATACAGATGGGAGGACTGTGTTACTATTTCTCACTACATATAGTGATTATACAGATGGGAGGACTGTGTTACTATATCTCACTACATATAGTGATTATACAGATGGGAGGACTGTGTTACTATGTCTCACTACATACAGATGGGAGGACTGTGTTACTATGTCTCACTACATACAGATGGGAGGACTGTGTTACTATGTCTCACTACATATAGTGATTATACAGATGGGAGGACTGTGTTACTATGTCTCACTACATATAGTGATTATACAGATGGGAGGACTGTGTTACTATGTCTCACTACATACAGATGGGAGGACGGTGTTACTATGTCTCACTACATATAGTGATTATACAGATGGGAGGACTGTGTTACTATGTCTCACTACATACAGTGATTATACAGATGGGATGACTGTGTTACTATGTCTCACTACATACAGATGGGAGGACTGTGTTACTATGTCTCACTACATACAGATGGGAGGACTGTGTTACTATGTCTCACTACATACAGATGGGAGGACTGTGTTACTATGTCTCACTACATACAGATGGGAGGACTGTGTTACTATGTCTCACTACATACAGATGGGAGGACTGTGTAACTATGTCTCACTACATACAGTGATTATACAGATGGGAGGACTGTGTTACTATTTCTCACTACATACAGATGGGAGGACTGTGTTACTATGTCTCACTACATACAGTGATTATACAGATGGGAGGACTGTGTTACTATGTCTCACTACATATAGTGATTATACAGATGGGAGGACTGTGTTACTATTTCTCACTACATACAGATGGGAGGACTGTGTTACTATGTCTCACTACATACAGATGGGAGGACTGTGTAACTATGTCTCACTACATACAGTGATTATACAGATGGGAGGACTGTGTTACTATTTCTCACTACATACAGATGGGAGGACTGTGTTACTATGTCTCACTACATACAGTGATTATACAGATGGGAGGACTGTGTTACTATGTCTCACTACATATAGTGATTATACAGATGGGAGGACTGTGTTACTATGTCTCACTACATGCAGTGATTATACAGATGGGAGGACTGTGTAACTATGTCTCACTACATACAGATGGGAGGACTGTGTTACTATGTCTCATTACATATAGTGATTATACAGATGGGAGGACTGTGTAACTATGTCTCACTACATATAGTGATTATACAGATGGGAGGACTGTGTTACTATGTCTCACTACATACAGATGGGAGGACTGTGTTACTATCTCACTACATACAGATGGGAGGACTGTGTTACTATGTCTCACTACATATAGTGATTATACAGATGGGAGGACTGTGTAACTATGTCTCACTACATATAGTGATTATACAGATGGGAGGACTGTGTTACTATGTCTCACTACATATAGTGATTATACAGATGGGAGGACTGTGTTACTATGTCTCACTACATACAGATGGGTGGACTGTGTTGCTATGTCTCACTACATATAGTGATTATACAGATGGGAGGACTGTGTTACTATGTCTCACTACATATAGTGATTATACAGATGGGAGGACTGTGTTACTATGTCTCACTACATGCAGTGATTATACAGATGGGAGGACTGTGTAACTATGTCTCACTACATACAGATGGGAGGACTGTGTTACTATGTCTCATTACATATAGTGATTATACAGATGGGAGGACTGTGTAACTATGTCTCACTACATAAAGTGATTATACAGATGGGAGGACTGTGTTACTATGTCTCACTACATACAGATGGGAGGACTGTGTTACTATCTCACTACATACAGATGGGAGGACTGTGTTACTATGTCTCACTACATATAGTGATTATACAGATGGGAGGACTGTGTTACTATGTCTCACTACATGCAGTGATTATACAGATGGGAGGACTGTGTAACTATGTCTCACTACATACAGATGGGAGGACTGTGTTACTATGTCTCATTACATATAGTGATTATACAGATGGGAGGACTGTGTAACTATGTCTCACTACATATAGTGATTATACAGATGGGAGGACTGTGTTACTATGTCTCACTACATACAGATGGGAGGACTGTGTTACTATCTCACTACATACAGATGGGAGGACTGTGTTACTATGTCTCACTACATATAGTGATTATACAGATGGGAGGACTGTGTAACTATGTCTCACTACATATAGTGATTATACAGATGGGAGGACTGTGTTACTATGTCTCACTACATATAGTGATTATACAGATGGGAGGACTGTGTTACTATGTCTCACTACATACAGATGGGAGGACTGTGTTGCTATGTCTCACTACATATAGTGATTATACAGATGGGAGGACTGTGTTACTATGTCTCACTACATATAGTGATTATACAGATGGGAGGACTGTGTTACTATGTCTCACTACATGCAGTGATTATACAGATGGGAGGACTGTGTAACTATGTCTCACTACATACAGATGGGAGGACTGTGTTACTATGTCTCATTACATATAGTGATTATACAGATGGGAGGACTGTGTAACTATGTCTCACTACATATAGTGATTATACAGATGGGAGGACTGTGTAACTATGTCTCACTACATATAGTGATTATACAGATGGGAGGACTGTGTTACTATGTCTCACTACATACAGATGGGAGGACTGTGTTGCTATGTCTCACTAAATATAGTGATTATACAGATGGGAGGACTGTGTTACTATGTCTCACTACATATAGTGATTATACAGATGGGAGGACTGTGTTACTATGTCTCACTACATACAGATGGGAGGACTGTGTTGCTATGTCTCACTACATATAGTGATTATACAGATGGGAGGACTGTGTTACTATGTCTCACTACATATAGTGATTATACAGATGGGAGGACTGTGTTACTATGTCTCACTACATATAGTGATTATACAGATGGGAGGACTGTGTTACTATGTCTCATTACATACAGATGGGAGGACTGTGTTGCTATGTCTCACTACATACAGATGGGAGGACTGTGTTACTATGTCTCATTACATACAGATGGGAGGACTGTGTTGCTATGTCTCACTACATACAGATGGGAGGACTGTGTTACTATGTCTCATTACATACAGATGGGAGGACTGTGTTGCTATGTCTCACTACATACAGATGGGAGGACTGTGTTACTATCTCACTACATACAGATGGGAGGACTGTGTTACTATGTCTCACTACATATAGTGATTATACAGATGGGAGGACTGTGTAACTATGTCTCACTACATATAGTGATTATACAGATGGGAGGACTGTGTTACTATGTCTCACTACATACAGATGGGAGGACTGTGTTGCTATGTCTCACTAAATATAGTGATTATACAGATGGGAGGACTGTGTTACTATGTCTCACTACATATAGTGATTATACAGATGGGAGGACTGTGTTACTATGTCTCACTACATACAGATGGGAGGACTGTGTTGCTATGTCTCACTACATATAGTGATTATACAGATGGGAGGACTGTGTTACTATGTCTCACTACATATAGTGATTATACAGATGGGAGGACTGTGTTACTATGTCTCACTACATATAGTGATTATACAGATGGGAGGACTGTGTTACTATGTCTCATTACATACAGATGGGAGGACTGTGTTGCTATGTCTCACTACATACAGATGGGAGGACTGTGTTACTATGTCTCATTACATACAGATGGGGGGACTGTGTTGCTATGTCTCACTACATACAGATGGGAGGACTGTGTTACTATGTCTCATTACATACAGATGGGAGGACTGTGTTGCTATGTCTCACTACATACAGATGGGAGGACTGTGTTACTATGTCTCATTACATACAGATGGGAGGACTGTGTTGCTATGTCTCACTACATACAGATGGGAGGACTGTGTTGCTATGTCTCACTACATACAGATGGGAGGACTGTGTTGCTATGTCTCACTACATACAGATGGGAGGACTGTGTTGCTATGTCTCACTACATACAGATGGGAGGACTGTGTTGCTATGTCTCACTACATACAGATGGGAGGACTGTGTTACTATCTCACTACATATAGTGATTATACAGATGGGAGGACTGTGTTACTATGTCTCACTACATATAGTGATTATACAGATGGGAGGACTGTGTTGCTATGTCTCACTACATACAGATGGGAGGACTGTGTTACTATGTCTCACTACATGCAGTGATTATACAGATGGGAGGACTGTGTTACTATGTCTCATTACATACAGTTGGGAGGACTGTGTTACTATGTCTCACTACATACAGATGGGAGGACTGTGTTGCTATGGATGTCGATTAAGACTGATTACTGTCTATTCATATAGAGCACATTTGACTGGGTCAGGATGAGGGGTCATATTTGACTGGGTCAGGATGAGGGGTCATGTTTTATTGGGTCAGGATGAGGGGTCATATTTGACTGGGTCAGGATGAGGGGTCATATTTGACTGGGTCAGGATGAGGGGTCATATTTGACTGGGTCAGGAAGAGGGGTCATATTTGACTGGGTCAGGATGAGGGGTCATATTCTACTGGGTTAGGATGATGGGTTATGTTCTACTGGGTCAGGATGAGGGGTCATGTTCTACTGGGTCAGGATGAGGGGTCATATTTACCTGGGTCAGGATGAGGGGTCATATTTACCTGGGTCAGGATGAGGGGTCATATTTGACTGGGTCAGGATGAGGGGTCATATTTGACTGGGTCAGGATGAGGGGTCATGTTCTGCTGGGTCAGGATGAGGGGTCATGTTCTGCTGGGTCAGGATGAGGGGTCATGTTCTGCTGGGTCAGGATGAGGGGTCATATTTGACTGGGTCAGGATGAGGGGTCATATTTGACTGGGTCAGGATGAGGGGTCATGTTCTACTGGGTCAGGATGAGGGGTCATATTTTACTGGGTCAGGATGAGGGGTCATATTTGACTGGGTCAGGATGAGGGGTCATGTTCTACTGGGTCAGGATGAGGGGTCATATTTTATTGGGTCAGGATGAGGGGTCATATTTTACTGGGTCAGGATGAGGGGTCATGTTTACCTGGGTCAGGATGAGGGGTCATATTTGACTGGGTCAGGATGAGGGGTCATGTTCTGCAGGGTCAGGATGAGGGGTCATATTTTACTGGGTCAGGATGAGGGGTCATATTTTACTGGGTCAGGATGAGGGGTCACAGAAGATGCAGCGCTGCAAAGAGACCTGCAGAACAGGGTTACTGCTATACAGGGTGTTGTAGAACAGGGTTACTGCAATACAGTGGGTTGTAGAACAGGGTTACTGCTATACAGTGGGTTGTAGGGGTGCAGAACAGGGTTACTGCTATACAGTGGGGTGTAGAACAGGGTTACTGCTATACAGTGGGGTGTAGAACAGGGTTACTGCTATACAGTGGGTTGTAGAACAGGGTTACTGCTATACAGTGGGTTGTAGAACAGGGTTACTGCTATACAGTGGGTTGTAGAACAGGGTTACTGCTATACAGTGGGTTGTAGGGGTGTAGAACAGGGTTACTGCTTTACAGTGGGTTGTAGGGGTGCAGAACAGGGTTACTGCTATACAGTGGGGTGTAGAACAGGGTTACTGCTATACAGTGGGTTGTAGGGGTGTAGAACAGGGTTACTGCTATACAGTGGGGTGCAGAACAGGGTTACTGCTATACAGTGGGGTGTAGAACAGGGTTACTGCTATACAGTGGGTTGTAGGGGTGTAGAACAGGGTTACTGCTATACAGTGGGGTGTAGAACAGGGTTACTGCCATACAGTGGGTTGTAGGGGTGTAGAACAGGGTTACTGCTATACAGTGGGGTGTAGAACAGGGTTACTGCTATACAGTGGGTTGTAGGGGTGTAGAACAGGGTTACTGCTATACAGTGGGGTGTAGAACAGGGTTACTGCTATACAGTGGGTTGTAGGGGTGTAGAACAGGGTTACTGCTATACAGTGGGTTGTAGAACAGGGTTACTGCTATACAGTGGGGTGTAGAACAGGGTTACTGCTATACAGTGGGTTGTAGAACAGGGTTACTGCTATACAGTGGGTTGTAGAACAGGGTTACTGCTATACAGTGGGTTGTAGAACAGGGTTACTGCTATACAGTTGGTTGTAGGGGTGTAGAACAGGGTTACTGCTATACAGTGGGTTGTAGAACAGGGTTACTGCTATACAGTGGGTTGTAGGGGTGTAGAACAGGGTTACTGCTATACAGTGGGTTGTAGAACAGGGTTACTGCTATACAGTGGGTTGTAGAACAGGGTTACTGCTATACAGTGGGTTGTAGAACAGGGTTACTGCTATACAGTGGGTTGTAGAACAGGGTTACTGCTATACAGTGGGTTGTAGGGGTGTAGAACAGGGTTACTGCTATACAGTGGGTTGTAGAACAGGGTTACTGCTATACATTGGGGTGTAGAACAGGGTTACTGCTATACAGTGGGTTGTAGGGGTGTAGAACAGGGTTACTGCTATACAGTGGGTTGTAGGGGTGTAGAACAGGGTTACTGCTATACAGTGGGTTGTAGAACAGGGTTACTGCTATACAGTGGGTTGTAGAACAGGGTTACTGCTATACAGTGGGGTGTAGAACAGGGTTACTGCTATACAGTGGGTTGTAGAACAGGGTTACTGCTATACAGTGGGGTGTAGAACAGGGTTACTGCTATACAGTGGGTTGTAGGGGTGTAGAACAGGGTTACTGCTATACAGTGGGTTGTAGAACAGGGTTACTGCTATACAGTCGGTTGTAGGGGTGTAGAACAGGGTTACTGCTATACAGTGGGTTGTAGAACAGGGTTACTGCTATACAGTGGGGTTGTAGAACAGGGTTACTGCTTTACAGTGGGTTGTAGAACAGGGTTACTGCTATACAGTGGGGTTGTAGAACAGGGTTACTGCTATACAGTGGGTTGTAGAATAGGGTTACTGCCATACAGTGGGGTTGTAGAACAGGGTTACTGCTATACAGTGGGTTGTAGAACAGGGTTACTGCCATACAGTGGGTTGTAGAATAGGGTTACTGCTATACAGTGGGTTGTAGGGGTGTAGAACAGGGTTACTGCTATACAGTGGGTTGTAGAACAGGGTTACTGCTATACAGTGGGTTGTAGGGGTGTAGAACAGGGTTACTGCTATACAGTGGGTTGTAGAACAGGGTTACTGCTATACAGTGGGGTTGTAGAATAGGGTTACTGCTATACAGTGGGTTGTAGAACAGGGTTACTGCTATACAGTGGGTTGTAGAATAGGGTTACTGCTATACAGTGGGTTGTAGAATAGGGTTACTGCTATACAGTGGGTTGTAGAACAGGGTTACTGCTATACAGTGGGTTGTAGAACAGGGTTACTGCTATACTGTGGGTTGTAGAACAGGGTTACTGCTATACAGTGGGTTGTAGGGGTGTAGAACAGGGTTACTGCTATACCGTGGGTTGTAGAACAGGGTTACTGCTATACAGTGGGTTGTAGAATAGGGTTACTGCTATACAGTGGGTTGTAGGGGTGTAGAACAGGGTTACTGCTATACCGTGGGTTGTGGAACAGGGTTACTGCTATACAGTGGGTTGTAGGGTTGTAGAACAGGGTTACTGCTATACAGTGGGTTGTAGGGGTGTAGAACAGGGTTACTGCTATTCAGTGGGTTGTAGGGGTGTAGAACAGGGTTACTGCTATACCGTGGGTTGTGGAACAGGGTTACTGCTATACCGTGGGTTGTCGAACAGGGTTACTGCTATACAGTGGGTTGTAGAACAGGGTTACTGCTATACAGTGGGTTGTAGAATAGGGTTACTGCTATACAGTGGGTTGTAGAACAGGGTTACTGCTATACAGTGGGTTGTAGAACAGGGTTACTGCTATACAGTGGGTTGTAGAACAGGGTTACTGCTATACAGTGGGTTGTAGGGTTGTAGAACAGGGTTACTGCTATACAGTGGGTTGTAGGGGTGTAGAACAGGGTTACTGCTATTCAGTGGGTTGTAGAACAGGGTTACTGCTATACAGTGGGTTGTAGAACAGGGTTACTGCTATACAGTGGGTTGTAGAACAGGGTTACTGCTATACAGTGGGGTTGTAGAACAGGGTTACTGCTATACAGTGGGTTGTAGAACAGGGTTACTGCTATACAGTGGGTTGTAGAATAGGGTTACTGCTATACAGTGGGTTGTAGAACAGGGTTACTGCTATACAGTGGGTTGTAGAACAGGGTTACTGCTATACAGTGGGTTGTAGAACAGGGTTACTGCTATACAGTGGGTTGTAGAACAGGGTTACTGCTATACAGTGGGTTGTAGAACAGGGTTACTGCTATACAGTGGGTTGTAGAACAGGGTTACTGCTATACAGTGGGTTGTAGAACAGGGTTACTGCTATACAGTGGGTTGTAGAACAGGGTTACTGCCATACAGTGGGTTGTAGAACAGGGTTACTGCTATACAGTGGGTTGTAGAACAGGGTTACTGCTATACAGTAGGTTGTAGAACAGGGTTACTGCTATACAGTGGGTTGTAGAACAGGGTTACTGCCATACAGTGGGTTGTAGAACAGGGTTACTGCTATACAGTGGGTTGTAGAACAGGGTTACTGCTATACAGTGGGTTGTAGAACAGGGTTACTGCTATACAGTGGGGTTGTAGAACAGGGTTACTGCTATACAGTGGGTTGTAATACAGGGTTACTGCTATACAGTGGGTTGTAGAACAGGGTTACTGCTATACAGTGGGTTGTAGGGGTGTAGAACAGGGTTACTGCTATACAGTCGGTTGTAGGGGTGTAGAATAGGGTTACTGCTATACAGTGGGTTGTAGAATAGGGTTAATGCTATACAGTGGGTTGTAGAACAGGGTTACTGCTATACAGTGGGTTGTAGAACAGGGTTACTGCTATACAGTGGGTTGTAGGGGTGTAGAACAGGGTTACTGCTATACAGTCGGTTGTAGGGGTGTAGAACAGGGTTACTGCTATACAGTCGGTTGTAGGGGTGTAGAACAGGGTTACTGCTGTACAGTGGGTTGTAGGGGTGTAGAACAGGGTTACTGCTATACAGTGGGTTGTAGAACAGGGTTACTGCTATACAGTCGGTTGTAGAACAGGGTTACTGCTATACAGTGGGGTGTAGAACAGGGTTACTGCTATACAGTCGGTTGTAGGGGTGTAGAATAGGGTTACTGCTATACAGTGGGTTGTAGAACAGGGTTACTGCTATACAGTGGGGTTGTAGAACAGGGTTACTGCTACACAGTGGGTTGTAGAACAGGGTTACTGCTATACAGTGGGTTGTAGAACAGGGTTACTGCCATACAGTGGGGTTGTAGAACAGGGTTACTGCTATACAGTGGGTTGTAGGGGTGTAGAACAGGGTTACTGCTATACAGTGGGTTGTAGAACAGGGTTACTGCTATACAGTGGGTTGTAGAACAGGGTTACTGCTATACAGTGGGGTTGTAGAACAGGGTTACTGCTATACAGTGGGTTGTAGAACAGGGTTACTGCTATACAGTGGGTTGTAGAACAGGGTTACTGCTATACAGTGGGTTGTAGAACAGGGTTACTGCTATACAGTGGGTTGTAGAACAGGGTTACTGCTATACAGTGGGTTGTAGAACAGGGTTACTGCTATACAGTGGGTTGTAGAACAGGGTTACTGCTATACAGTGGGTTGTAGGGGCGCATTAGAGAATTACCTTTATTGTTGCAGGCAATCCACTTCACAGTGTCAGCGAAGGTCACCTCTCGACCAATAAGGTAAGTAAAAACACGCACCTGAAAAAGACAAATTGTTTTCAGCACCTAGTGTCACCTAGTCATACCTCCCATGTCTTAGTGTCACCTAGTCATACCTCCCATGTCTTAGTGTCACCTAGTCATACCTCCCATGTCTTAGTGTCACCTAGTCATACCTCCCATGTCTTAGTGTCACCTAGTCATACCTCCCTTGTCTTAGTGTCACCTAGTCATACCTCTCATGTCTTAGTGTCACCTAGTCACCCCTCCCATGTCTTAGTGTCACCTAGTCATACCTCCCATGTCTTAGTGTCACCTAGTCATACCTCCCATGTCTTAGTGTCACCTAGTCATACCTCCCTTGTCTTAGTGTCACCTAGTCATACCTCCCTTGTCTTAGTGTCACCTAGTCATACCTCCCTTGTCTTAGTGTCACCTAGTCATACCTCCCATGTCTTAGTGTCACCTAGTCATACCTCCCTAGTCATACCTCCCATGTCTTAGTGTCACCTAGTCATATCTCCCTTGTCTTAGTGTCACCTAGTCATACCTCCCATGTCTTAGTGTCACCTAGTCATACCTCCCTAGTCATACCTCCCATGTCTTAGTGTCACCTAGTCATACCTCCCTTGTCTTAGTGTCACCTAGTCATATCTCCCTTGTCTTAGTGTCACCTAGTCATACCTCCCATGTCTTAGTGTCACCTAGTCATACCTCCCATGTCTTAGTGTCACCTAGTCATCCCTCCCTTGTCTCAAAATCCCTCCAAAAGAGAAAGAGGTTTCTGACACGTGTGTGCGTGCGTTCGCGTGTGTGTGTAACGTTGGTTACCCTGCGTTCTGGCCAGTTGAACTCCTGAAACACTTCCTCATAATCCTCCATGGCCCCGTCAGTGATCAGCATGATGGCCTGGTTACACAGACTACCCTGACCCAACGATGCAGCCTAGAGGACACACACAGACACACAGAGACACACAGAGACACACAGAGACACACGGAAACACACAGAGACACACAGAGACACACAGAGACACGGAGACACACAGAGACACACGGAGACACACGGAGACACACGGAGACACACGGAGACACACAGAGACACACAGAGACACACAGAGACACACAGAGACACACAGAGACACGGAGACACACAGAGACACACAGACACACAGAGACACACAGAGACACACAGAGACACACAGAGACACACAGAGACACACAGAGACACACAGAGACACACACAGACACACAGAGACACACAGAGACACACAGAGACACACACATTGTGACGACCCTCGCACTCTGTCTGCCGTATTCTTTCTCTTTGCTCTTGTTTTCCTTATTAGGATGTCGGTGGGCGGAGCCGGGAGGGACACACCTGGGCCTGGGTGTGTCCCGGGATAAATACACCTCTTCCCCAGTCATGGAGGAGACTCTCTCCATACAGACACACCTGGGCCCGGGTGTCTCCCGGGATAAATACACCTCTTCCCCATTCATGGAGGAGACTCACTCCATGCAGACACATTGTTAGATTTTGGTTGTGGCATTTTTGTGGCCGTTTGTTTGCTTTGGCACCTTCCAGCACCCCTCATTATCACATTTATGCACGTAAACATTCCCTCACACGACTGATTACTGACTACACACACCATTGTTAGTTGTATTTAGTTGTCTTCAGTTAATAAATATATTTTGTTATTCCTTATCGCCACGTTGTGTCCCTTTTTGTTACGAACTTCCGGTTTGTGACACACACACACACACACGCGCGCCACACACACACACACGCGCCACACACACACACACGCGCCACGCACATACACGCGCGCCACGCACACACAGACACACGCGCCACCCACACACACACACGCGCCACACACACACACGCGCGCCACGCACACACAGACACACGCGCCACCCACACACACACACGCGCCACGCACATACACACACGCGCCACGCACACACACACATGCGCCACGCACACACACACGTGCGCCACGCACACACACACGTGCGCACGCACACACACACGCGCCACGCCACGCACACACACACGCGCGCAACGCACACACACGCGCTACGCACACAGTATCATTCCTTGCAGAGCTGGATGGAGATAAATGAATTCCTTCAAAGACTGAGGATGATATGTCTAAACACCGAAGAAGACAAACCTCATTGAGGATCTTGAAGGATTCCTTCATGGCCTTCTTGACTTTCCCCTCCCCTTTCACCTGGAGCTCCTCAACCAGCAACTTGAAGTGCTGCAGAGAGAGAGACGGGGGAGAGAGACGGGGGGGGAGAGAGAGAGAGGGGGGAGAGAGGGGGGGAGAGAGAGAGAGAGGGGGGAGAGAGGGAGAGGGGGGAGAGAGGGGGGGGGGAGAGAGAGAGAGAGGGGGGAGAGAGGGGGGGGAGCGAGAGAGAGGGGGAGAGAGATAGGGGGGGAGAGAGAGAGGGGGGGGGGAGAGAGAGAGGGGGGAGACAGAGAGAGAGAGAGGGGGAGAGAGAGAGGGGGGGAGACAGAGAGAGAGAGAGGGGGAGAGAGAGAGAGGGGGGGAAGAGAGAGAGAGAGCCAGCGAGAGAGAGAGGGGGAGAGAGAGAGGGGGGGGGAGAGAGAGAGGGGGGGGGGGGGGGAGAGAGAGAGGGGGGGGGGAGAGACTACTTAATTTAAACGGAGCAAAAATATAAACATGAGTTACAGTTCATATGAGGAAATCAGTCAATTGAAATTAATCGTACTGCCAAATTTAAAAATAAAAGATTGGAGGTGGCTTATGGTAGAGAAATTAACATTAAATTATCTGGCAACAGCTTTGGTGGACATTCCTGCAGTCAGCATGCCAATTGCATGCATGCAAACAATAGACTGAACTCCACAGCAGGTGTGATACCTGACCCAACAACAAACAATAGACTGAACTCCACAACAGGTGTGATACCTGACCCAACAACAAACAATAGACTGAACTCCACAACAGGTGTGATACCTGACCCAACAACAAACAATAGACTGAACTCCACAACAGGTGTGATACCTGACCCAACAACAAACAATAGACTGAACTCCACAACAGGTGTGATACCTGACCCAACAACAAACAATAGACTGAACTCCACAACAGGTGTGATACCTGACCCAACAACAAACAATAGACTGAACTCCACAACAGGTGTGATACCTGACCCAACAACAAACAATAGACTGAACTCCACAACAGGTGTGATACCTGACCCAACAACAAACAATAGACTGAACTCCACAGCAGGTGTGATACCTGACCCAACAACAAACAATAGACTGAACTCCACAACAGGTGTGATACCTGACCCAACAACAAACAATAGACTGAACTCCACAGCAGGTGTGATACCTGACCCAACAACAAACAATAGACTGAACTCCACAACAGGTGTGATACCTGACCCAACAACAAACAATAGACTGAACTCCACAGCAGGTGTGATACCTGACCCAACAACAAACAATAGACTGAACTCCACAACAGGTGTGATACCTGACCCAACAACAAACAATAGACTGAACTCCACAACAGGTGTGATACCTGACCCAACAACAAACAATAGACTGAACTCCACAGCAGGTGTGATACCTGACCCAACAACAAACAATAGACTGAACTCCACAACAGGTGTGATACCTGACCCAACAACAAACAATAGACTGAACTCCACAACAGGTGTGATACCTGACCCAACAACAAACAATAGACTGAACTCCACAACAGGTGTGATACCTGACCCAACAACAAACAATAGACTGAACTCCACAGCAGGTGTGATACCTGACCCAACAACAAACAATAGACTGAACTCCACAACAGGTGTGATACCTGACCCAACAACAAACAATAGACTGAACTCCACAACAGGTGTGATACCTGACCCAACAACAAACAATAGACTGAACTCCACAGCAGGTGTGATACCTGACCCAACAACAAACAATAGACTGAACTCCACAACAGGTGTGATACCTGACCCAACAACAAACAATAGACTGAACTCCACAGCAGGTGTGATACCTGACCCAACAACAAACAATAGACTGAACTCCACAACAGGTGTGATACCTGACCCAACAACAAACAATAGACTGAACTCCACAACAGGTGTGATACCTGACCCAACAACAAACAATAGACTGAACTCCACAGCAGGTGTGATACCTGACCCAACAACAAACAATAGACTGAACTCCACAACAGGTGTGATACCTGACCCAACAACAAACAATAGACTGAACTCCACAGCAGGTGTGATACCTGACCCAACAACAAACAATAGACTGAACTCCACAGCAGGTGTGATACCTGACCCAACAACAAACAATAGACTGAACTCCACAGCAGGTGTGATACCTGACCCAACAACAAACAATAGACTGAACTCCACAGCAGGTGTGATACCTGACCCAACAACAAACAATAGACTGAACTCCACAACAGGTGTGATACCTGACCCAACAAAAAACAATAGACTGAACTCCACAGCAGGTGTGATACCTGACCCAACAACAAACAATAGACTGAACTCCACAGCAGGTGTGATACCTGACCCAACAACAAACAATAGACTGAACTCCACAGCAGGTGTGATACCTGACCCAACAACAAACAATAGACTGAACTCCACAGCAGGTGTGATACCTGACCCAACAAAAAACAATAGACTGAACTCCACAGCAGGTGTGATACCTGACCCAACAACAAACAATAGACTGAACTCCACAGCAGGTGTGATACCTGACCCAACAACAAACAATAGACTGAACTCCACAGCAGGTGTGATACCTGACCCAACAACAAACAATAGACTGAACTCCACAGCAGGTGTGATACCTGACCCAACAACAAACAATAGACTGAACTCCACAGCAGGTGTGATACCTGACCCAACAACAAACAATAGACTGAACTCCACAGCAGGTGTGATACCTGACCCAACAACAAACAATAGACTGAACTCCACAGCAGGTGTGATGCCAGACAGACAGAAAAGAGACAGGGAGAATAGGAGAGGAGGGTCGGGGGAGGAAGGAAATAAAGAAAGGAGAAATGGGCTGAAATGAGTTGAGGCCATATGGGGGAGAGGAGGTGGAAGACAGGAATACAATGAAAGGAGTTGAGGCCATATGGGGGAGAGGAGGGGAAAGACAGGAATACAATGAAAGGAGTTGAGGCCATATGGGGGAGAGAAAGGGGAAGAGAGAGATAATACTGAAGGAGGCAGAGGAGAGGTGGATAGAGGGAGGGAGGGAGGGATAGAGAGATGGAGGGATAGAGGGAGGGAGGGAGGGATAGCGAGATGGAGGGATAGAGAGAGGGAGGGATAGAGGGAGGGAGGGAGGGATAGAGGGAGGGATAGAGAGAGGGAGGGAGGGAGGGATAGAGACAGGGAGGGATAGAGGGAGGGAGGGATAGAGGGAGGGAGGGAGGGAGGGAGGGAGGGAGGGAGGGAGGGAGGGAGGGAGGGAGGGAGGGAGGGAGGGAGGGATAGAGGGAGGGAGGGAGGGAGGGAGGG